>NC_047136.2:31001905-31170914 GCF_009829125.3 Periophthalmus magnuspinnatus
CACTTCCTGTCTCCAAGCCATTCACTTCTGTCTCGAAAAGTTTCAGTTTCAGGTTTAAATAAGTTCCATTTAAACTCAGCATGACTCAGTTATTCCACTGAGGTGAAATGAACTACTATATAAGCAATTATTAGAGCGCATGTGACAGGTTAGACTGTGCACATTTCAGTGCAACACATTAATTAGTATTATTCATCTTCTACAATCACAAAACAGGGCCACAATGATCATATTTTGTATTAATTATTCTCATGCCAAAAAAAAAAAAAATGCATGCAAAATGCATCAAAAATGGTGAGGCCAAATTTGTAAACTGAATTGCACAATTTATACACTGCCTGGGGAAAAAAAAAAAGTTGCCACCTGGACTTAACTAAGCAAATAGGTACGAGCCTCCTCCAGTTGGTCAGGTCTAGGTTCAACAACAGTGGCCGTGTCTTAATTCGCCAAATGCACCTTTTGAAGGTACCCTTCGAAGTACTCCTCAAAGTATAGTTTGAAGCTTCCGAACGAGAATGTGTCCTCATCTTGCTGAAATGGGACAGGCCTACACCACGGACTGCACTTCCACCGCTGTCTTTGAGCGTACAATACACACATTACGTACGTTATTTTTAATTATTTAATAGAAGAAAAGTCAAGATGTCGTCGTCGCAGCCATTCTTTCTGTTTAGATTGAATATCAATAGGCAAATATAACGTTCAAGGTGATTTTTTTCTCAATTGTAGCTACTTCATAACTTTAACCAAATATACCTTGTGAAAATGTAACAAGAGACAGAGGTAATATCATTTTGGTCTTTGACGCTGTTGTAACGGCTTCTGCGGGTGCGGACCAAGGAGTGCAGACTCAGGGCAAGTTGACAGTGTTTATTTACAGAGTAGTGAAGTTCAGTCTTTAACAGTTCATTCAAACACACACAAGGAACCAGGGAGCGGGAGGCAGGCCAGGCGGGCAGAGTGCAAGTCGGGGACGGGAAAGCCAGGACCGGAGTGAAGACAGGAGCGGGACGAGACCGGGACCGGCGTAGTCCAGAGAGCGGGACCCAGGGCAGGAGGCAGGCAGCAGGCAGGCAGCAAGCCGGAGACCAAGACAGGACAGGTGGCAGGACAGAGGGATGACTGTACCGGAGCTGGAGTGCAGAGGCAGGAGCAGGAACGAGCGAGGACAGGAATCTGGAAGGTGGCAAAAAATCCAATAAGAGCATGCAGACGGGCAACAAAGATTTAAAACTGAGCTGGAGCATTCACGTTTACACACGGACGGTCTGGCTCCGAGTGTATTCTGCCGAGCCCTCATATACTCGGCAGCAGGTGACAGTAATTGCGCTGATGCGCTCCAGGTGCGTGAGGAGGAGTCAGGAACTCCGCCCAGCTCCAGGCAGACAGGTAGGGGAGGGGGAGAGAGCACAGGAGGACAGGAAAAAACAGGCATCATGACAGACGCTTACAATAGAAACGAACATTCTTACATTATTCTTATTGCAGTAATAATTTCTAATGATAATAATGTCTTCTTATTGTCTAGTAATAACTGCACATTCCTTTATTCCATGTAACTCCCCCCTTTTTAATCATCAAACACACGGCCTGTACTTATCTTTATTCAGACTTAACAGTTTCATGTCGCACTGTTGTAGGTGAGGTAAACCAGTACGAACATTTGAATGTGTATTGCGCAGCGGACTCCATTTTCTTCTCTTTTTTGCGTAGTCGCGGTGCATGAAAGGATATAGCAGTGTGTGAAGTCTGCATGGATGCACGCTTTGGTTACGACCGATCTCCGTGGAAACGCTGGAAATGCAGGGCACATTTTGGCCGTGTCCGAATTCTCCCACCTGCCCTTAGAATCACCATTCGAAGTGCGGTTCGAGGGGCAGTTACGTAATTTCCGGTGCGACAAGGGCTGTCCGATTTCAACCCACCCTTCTGAATGCGCACCACAAATCTGCCCTTAGCTTTCCACCGTTTCCACGGAGATCGGACGTAAGCGAAGCGTGCATCCATGCACACTTCACGCACTTCTATATCCCATCATGCACCGCGGCTACGCAAAAAAGAGACGGAGACGAAAATGGAGAGCGCACAGGACTACACGTTTAAATGTAAGTACTGGTTCACGTGGACTGGTTCAACAGTGCGACATGAAACTGTAGCTACATGAAACTGTTAGAATTAAATTCAGATCTGTATGAGGCGACTCAACTTAGTGAAGTTCCGTTAAATTGAGTTTACAGTAATTGCTATTTAACTGTAACAATGAGTGAATTATCGCTTACACTTGTACATTTGTGTATTAATCGTAATGTTTAATATTCTTCCTTATTTGAGAATATTCTTTTGTCTTTAGGGAGCAAGGAGCGGACGGGCGAGTTAATCCGCCTGAGGGGCGAGCACGTGCAGCTGTTCAGTGGGGCGAAATTCTCCGCGCAGGCGGCGTGGAAGTAAGGGCTAAACACTGTATACCCAGATAATATAAGAAGGACCCTAGAAATACATTAAAGTTGCCCTTACTGCGAAATGAATACCTTTACATTTGTACATACGTGGATAGCAATGACTTAAGATGGATTTCCCTATTTCATTCCCGTCTTATCCACAGCCTGTACTTCTGTGAGCAGAAGTACAGAAGAGGCTCACTGATGGCCCTGAAGATGCTTATCTGAGTGGAGAACTTAACGTACCTGTTGTTGCTCACAAAAACGTGGGAATTATTCATTTGATCATCATCAAAACTACCTTCTTTACCAAAGAAGACTCAAAAATATCTTAAAAAAACACATAATGAACTACATAAATGGAATGATAGAATGTGCTGCATAGTAACTGAACAAATGTTTCCAATAACTGTAGAAATGTGTAACAGTGTTGTAGAACATTCTGATTGTCAATGTATTATATGCTGCTGTTTTATAATTGGGTAAATTGTGAATGTTTTTCTGTGTCACTCAGAACAGTACTGCAGAAGATGGGCCTGGAGGGGAAGGTCACTCCCCTTCAGGCAAAAAAGAAGTGGGAAAACCTACAAAAGAAATATAAAGTATGTACATGATCTGACTGTGTACTGTTTTCATTTGTACTTATAAACCATTGTGTTAATCTTGTTTTCACATGTCTTGTATTAATATTTATTCTCAAAGGACCTCAAGTATCCAAAAAGTGGAGAGGGTGTGGCAGGGAAGGCCACTGCGGAAACTTGGCCCTGGTTTGTCCTCATGGATGAGGTGTTGGGGCAGAGGGCCTCCATCAACCCCCCTGTCCTCATCGCCTCTATCCCTGAGGACACACCAGGGCCAAGTAGTGCCTGGCCGCCGCAGCCACAGCCACAGCCGCAGCACAGCCGCAGCCAGCCACAGCCGCAGCCACTGGAGGAGGACGAGGAGGTGGAGCAGGAGCAGCAGCAGCAACAGCAGCAGGAGGAGGAGGATGAGCCACCACAAAGAAGAGGTCAAGGAAGGAAAAGAAAGCGGGAGAGTGACCTTGTTAGATTATACAGGGAGGATTTGCAAATGCAGAGGGAGCATTATGAAAGAGATGCAGAGGAGAGGAGGGAGCGTTACGATAAGTTGTTTGGTTTGCTAGAAAAATTAATAGATAAACAATAAAGTTTGATTTTGAAGCATTTATGATTTTTTCTTTACAAATATTTACATTCATCTTACATACAAGGAAAATAAAGTAGTATTTACAATTTATTAACATAAGAACTTCAAAGACTAAAGTAAACTGCAAATGAATAAACCTGAGTGTGCCAGTGCCAGGTTTTAATCATGAAGACACACTTCCAGGGACCTTGGCAGTGCTAATCAACCTTCTCTGCCTGGACCAACTTCAGAGTGCTGAGATTGAGGTCTTCATCTTCTGGCTGGTACGTGGGCTCTCACACCGGGTGCTGCTCCACTGTCCACCGCATCGTTCATGGGCTGGGCTTGCAGGGCTCGCTGGGGCCATAGATGACTGGCATGTCACTTAAAAGGAATCAGAAAGAATATGATAGCACTCTCATGTCATCACACCTATTTAGAGTTACAGTGCTTACAGGGAATCCCCCCTGAAACACTTCCAATAACAATGTATATAACTTGGTATTATGTAAATACCTAGATGTAATCGTGCTCCATGGGAACCTCCTCCAGGGCAGAGACCTCAGCAGACAGCTGGTCCCGCCACTGTGCTCCAGCGACGGCCTCCACTTCATTGCCCCCCTCATCTTCCACTACATTCTCTTGTGGCTCGTCCTCCAGGGCCACAGTGTCTCCTGCCCCAAGGCAGATGTTGTGGAGGACGGCACAGGCAGTGATGACCTATAACAACAAAATATGATTTAGTCTTTCATAATCACATATTTCATGATATTTAACATTTCACTTACATGTGGTGCAAAGGTGTGGTGGACCTCCAGCGCATGAAAAAAGATGGCCCTGAATCTTGTTTTCATCATTCCAAAGGCACGCTCAATAATTGAACGTGCTTTGGAATGATGACAGTTGAAGCGCTGGGCTCCCACACCTTGCACAGGCCTCTTGTAGGGAGTGATGAGGGGGAGTGGACGCTGGAGACAGGGGTACCCTCCATCTGCGAGGATGAAGTATCCTGGAGGAGGATACAGTCCTCTCTGGTACAGAGGACTGTATCGAAGCACTCTTGCATCATGGACAGAACCAGGCCACCCCACGTAGGTGTCTATGAAGCGGCCCTGATGGTCACAGACAGCCTGTAGGATGATACTAGGAAACAGTTTCCTGTTTCGGTAGCACTGACCATCAGGGCCACTGGGTGGCCTGATTCTTACATGGCAGCCATCTATTGCCCCAGCTGCTCTTCTAAAGGCCCTGTGCCTCGCCAACCGTGCAAACCCAAGGGTCACTGCCTCAAAGTCATCATTGGTAGGGAGGTGGATGACTTTGTGACGCAGGGCCACCACCTCCCCAGTGACCCTGTGGACGATGCAGTGGACAGTGGAGCGTGGTATCCCAAACACTCGGGAGACCACCCGGTATGATGTTCCACTTGCCAGCCAGAAGAGGAAGACCAACACCTCAAGCTCAGCACCCCATCCGTGCCGTCGGTCCAGCTCCAGAAGGCGCATTAGCACTGCCAAGGATTCCCTGCTCAGCCGAAAGTCAGGCCGTGTGTCTTCATGATTAAAGAACCTTTCCAGCACTGGCACACTCAGGTTAACTCTGCAGTACATTCTTCGGCGCTGGTTTGGGGAAAGAAACAGTTACATTCACTAAAGGTATGTGCAGTTATTCCCTGCAATAAGAATACTAAGAATTCCCTGCAATAAGAATACTAATAATACATTATTATCATTACAAGTTATTATTGCAGTAATTACAATAATAACATGAAATTAACTGGCGCAGCATACAAGGTAAACAGCGCCTTCTACTGGTATTACAGTGATTTAGCCATGGAATAAATCATACCTGCCCCAAATACTGGACCATTAAAATACACAAGATCCCACTTTGTACAACTAATAAGTGTTGGTTTCTAAACTCTGGTTTATAAACTATGAATGTAAAAATTAGATTGGTTACCTCTGTCTCTGTTATAGCGTATTGAGAATGTATATTTGGTTAAAATTATGAAGTTGCTACAAATGGGAAAACAATCACGTGGAACCTTACATTTACCTACTGATATTCCACAGAATAGATGAATTACTTACTTCATTCAATCTAAAAAGAACTGAACGTCTGCGACGACGACGCCTTAAGTCTTCTTCAATTAAATTATGAAGAATGAAAAATAAACACGTCATTAATGTTCTGTCCATTTTGCAGCGATGCTCACACATCCAACGGCGTATAGCTGATTAATCACCTGCTGTCACCTTTTGTAGGCGTAACGTAAGCTACGTAACGTACGTTCAAAGACAGCGGTGGAAGTGCGGTCCGTGGTGTAGGGCTGTCCCATTTCAGCAAGATGGCGTCTACACTGAGGAGGGCAGATTCTCCACCGGAACCTTAAAACTGCACTTTGAAGAGCACTTGGAAGGGTCCCTTCAAAGGGTGCATTTGGCGAATTTGGACACGGCCCTAGTCTTACTCATTCGTCTCGGGTGCATTGAAATGGGACAGCCCTTGTCGCGCCGGAAATTACGTAACTGCCCTTCGACGCACACTTCCAATGGTGAATCTAAGGCCATTTTGGCGAATTGAGACACGACCTGCATGTACTCAAAGAATGAGGTCAGCTGACTACCTGAATATACTGAATGATCAGGTTATTCAATGGATTTTTTTCTTCCCTGATGGCACGGGCATATTCCAAGATGACAATGCCAGGATTCATCAGACTCAAATTGTGAATAAGTGGTTCAGGGAGCATGGATTCACACATGGATTGGCCACCACAGAGTCCAGACCTTAACCCCATTGAGAATCTTTGGGATGTGTTGGAGAAGGCCCAGCGGTCACACTCTATCGTCATCAATGCAAGAGCTTGGTAAAAAATTAAGGCATCACTGGATGGAAATAAATCTTTTTTCTCATTGCAGAAGCTCATCGTAATCAAAGCTAAAGGCGGTCCAACCAAATATTAGAGTGTATGACCTTTTTTCTTTGGTGGCGACTTTTTTTTGTCCAGGCAGTGTATAACACAGTTAAAAGATCTGAAACGTTCATTTTGCAGAATAGGACGTTTAATGGAGTCTTCTTCGGTCAAGCTGTAAATTTGCTTCAGTGTACTCACATGGTTTGAATGCCTTGTTTTGTTCTTGTGGAGTTCTGATGGAGTTCAACAGAGACTGCCCATGTCCCATTCTAGGAGTAAATTTCTCATTAAAAAAATAATAAAAAAAATAAATAAATAAAAGTTTGCAAGCTAGAGTCAGCTTTGTAAATGGGCACATTTTTATATAGCTCTTGATATCAAGAAACCACTCACCCATTCACACACATCATACGCACATATACATTATACACCAGTGCACACACACACACACACTGGGGTCAGATGGGTTGAGTGTCTTGTCCAAGGACACAACAAAAGCATTCTGTGGGAGCTGGAATCTCCACGTCAACCTGTGGGTTAGTGAGTGTGACCATGGCTCTACTGTGTTTACATCAAGGATTTGAACTGCCAACCTTTGGATCAGTGGATCAGCTCTACCAACTAAGCCACTGTCACCTAGGTCTTATGATTTATGATGTAATGACTATAAGACCTATAAGTGTATTTAAAATCTGTTTCTGAATCTTTATAAACTACTGATTTATTAAAACACTTCAGCAAATCTTGTGTCTTAAATGTGCTTTTTGGATTTAAAATCAGAGTGTTTTGGACTTTAGTTTAGCACATCGCTGGTTAGTCTCCCTGACACCTTTGAACTCTTCATATTTGAAATAGGAAGTCTACGGGAAAAATGAAAAGGACGTTTACATTCGGAACCAGAGCTCCATCTCATATCTCAACTCGTCTTGTGGAACTTGTCTTATCCCGCCCCTATTAATTGGTCTTTCTTTGGAGAAAAGTTGTTTTTACTGGACATTTTTGGTGACTCTGACATTCAATAGTTCTCCCTCAGGACTCTCTTGGTGTCAGTCCATGTTATCAAAGGAAAAACGTATTGTTTCAATATCAGTTTTAGTTAATTTTTCAGGCGACCACCAAAAGTATGCAATGTTTTTTTTAATTTGTTAGTGTACTGTACCTTTAAACAGTATCTACTTCTGCATTTAATCACATTACAGGGTTTAGTAAATTGCCTTTTGCCTGTAAAATCCTTAGATAGGCAGTTACAGGGAAGGGCAGCAGTAGCTCAGTTGGTTGAGTGTTTGGCCAGTGATCTGACAGTTTGTGGTTTGAATCCTGCTCTCAACATATACATCATTGGTAGGGTTAGATCCACTGACTCACAGGTTGGCAGTATGATTCCAGCTTGTGTCCTTGGGCAAGACACTCACCCCCAGTGTCTGTGTACACTGGTGTATGAATGGGTGAATGGTCACTTGAATATCTTGAAGGTAGAGAAGGGCTATATAAAAATCATGCCTCACACCAAGAAGGTTTGGTTCGATCCTCGAGTCGCCCAGGCCTTTCTGTGTGGAGTTTTGCATGTTTCTCCCCGTGTCTGGATGGGTTTCCTCCGGGTACTCCGGTTTCCCCCATCAACCAAAACATGAACGCCCTTCGAGACAACTGTTGTTGTGATTTTGGGCGTCACAAAAATAAAATGAATTGAATAAAAATGTGACTGTTTACCAAAGTAAAAAAAAAGAAAAAAAAGTTTTGGAGTGAAGACATTTCCCTGATCATCTAAGGTTACTGGATGACTCTGTCTCCTGTTGACAGAATTTATTTTTTCTTTTACTATGGATCATACTTGGATGACTGAGTAATTATACAGACAACCATTTACACAATTATTTATTATAAATTGCACAAACGTTATTAGGTAAATTAAAATAAAGGACATCTCATTTTATTAAAGCTTTAAACTGTCAGAAATGTCTTCCTTGTGCGTAAATTGTATTTTGGATGGAGTTTTCCATGTTGATATCAGAGGCAGAAGAATTCTGTTTTACAACTCAGAGCTACTTCCTACTCTGTCACCAAACCAAGCCAGAATTATAAGAAAAACATGAAAACTTATCATACACTTCAACTGGCAGGTGATATTCTCATTTAGTGTAACATGCTGTCACTCTTTCTGCACATTAACTTGTTTTCTGTTACTGTGGCAGGGGTCGTGAACTCAACAAAGGTATTTAAGTGATAGAATGGCGCTCCCAAATGGACAATAGAAAGTAATGCAGATAATATTGTAGTCCCCTGTTGTCACACTGTATGCCAGTGGCTCTCAAACCTTTCACCAAATACCACCAAAGATTTAGCTTTCCAAATACCACCAGATCTAAACCCGGTCTATAACAGCACTATTCCAGATCTAATGTAGACTTAGCCAGGTGTATAACAGGCCTATTTAGGGCTACACCATATATAAAAGTGGACTACATAATTTCCACAGTAGTTCTAAACAAGAAATTATGCCAGAGGACTAAAAAAAAAAGTATATGAAAAATATTTTAAATAAGGCAAACACATAAACATCTGTCCGTGTACCAACTGGAGGAGCTCACGGACCAGTTTGAGACACTCCAGTTTGAGTTCATTTTAAATAAAAAAAAAAATCACCAAAACACCTATATAGTGATGATGATATTACACACACACACATATATATATACATACATAATATATATAAAAACATTTGCAGTGTATTAGCTACCACCTACTTTCTGAATCTGCACAACAAATTCAGTGTTATGTGGAAATTTGTACCAGTGATAACACAAGCTTATTAATCAGTTTATTAAGACATTGGAATAATGTCAGGTGCATGACATAGTTGTCATTGACCAGCAGGTTCCCTTTTGTTGGAGGTCCACACTTCAGACTGCAACTTCTGCAAAAGAGAAAAGTATAGAAATTATAGATTACACCAAAGACCAGCGGTGGATGAAGTACTCAATTTTGTTAGTTAAGTAAAAGTACCGATAGAGGTAAAAAGTTGTTCAAATAACAGCATCACTGGGGGAGAAAATATAATAAATCAACCCAAATAGTTAAGTATTCATTTAAAAATGTGCTTCAAGAGTAAAAAACCTTCGAAATCATATGAAAAGTACTTTCGACTTTTCAGTCCTGTTCAAAAATGTAGTGGAGTAGAAAGTACAAATACCCACTCTCAAATGTAGTGAAGTAAAAAGTATCCACTGTAAAATTTACCTTGCCCAAGTCTTTTACAGTGGTTACCTTCCACCACTGCAAAAGACTGACAGGGTGAAACAAATAATTGCTTTAAGGGTGTATTGCAGATTTCAAACAGTTTTAGGCCATGTACTTTTGTTATACTTTTATGTAGTCATGAAATGAGATGACCGCAAAATTGTATTTTGTAGGAGGAGAACCTATAACCCTGAAGCGGAGCAGCGCCTCAGAGCCTCAAACCGCCTCCGTTTGTCTAGCAGTGTCCAAGAGAAGCTCAGCCACAGAGAGACTAAACCTCAAAACAAAGGACTGCCTTCAACTATGGGTTTATGTGGACAAAGTGTGACAACATAACAGAGCCTAGATCTGTTCATTCAGACTGTTAAGTTTAAACAAGTGTACCCAACTCGCCCTGTTGTGACGCCTAACCTAGACCATTTTTACACAAGAGATGTCCCAGGTGTCAATTTGATCCCCAGTAAATAGACTATATTGTCATTTGTTTGGCCAAAATACATAAATGCATACATATGCGTGAAAATGAGTCTAAAGCAAAAAAAAAAAAAAAAAAAAGCACTGAACAAGTCCTTTAGATCATGACTGACCAACCATCCCAACCCAGGTGTGTCCCAGCTTTTAATTTTGAAACCTGGTCACCCTAGGGCTGTCAAAGTATGACAAATAAGAAAAAAAGATATTTTTTAGAATGATCTTGAGCTTTATTGTAATTATCAGACGAGCATATGGTAAATGGAGCCTGCTGTTGCTCTTTATTCACTGAGGAGACTAAAATCTGGACTCATTTATATTTTAGTTTTTTTTTTTTAAAAGACACGTGGATTAAATAAATGCCATTCTTCCACATTGAAGATTTAAGCAATAATGAAGTACAACAAACTGGCAACTTAATAGACAATACCAAAGTAGAGCGACATCGATTTATTTCACGCAATATATAAATCTATAGAAAATAACTATGTGAGTGTATAAAGTGGCATAAAGATAAGGGCATTCCACGCACGTTTTAACTTTAGCGGTCTTATAACGAAAAAGCTTGCATAATTACCGATATTCAAAGAAACCATCTGCGTTTAGAAACGCTTTGGATATGTTCACGCGTGATAACAAGCGTTCTATCGTAAGGATGAAAAGAGATTCTTAAAAGTTTTACCTCCGAAAGCACACTGTATTCACTCACATAGGAGCCGCAGACCGGAAAGGACAAAGGGCACTTCCGGGTGTGTTTTATACACGCGCACCTCCACTAGATGAAGACAAAACACTGCAAAGAAGAAAGGAAAAAGGGTGTGATTAGTTTAATATTGTTTTAAAATGATTCTAATGTTACATTTTCTTTTGATTTGTCTGTGAGGTCTGTTTAAAACAAAATTAAAATAAAATCAGCTGGAAAAGATATTCCATAAAAGTGATTATTTTGATCATCACCAAACCCAGGCAGCCTCACTGCACTCTGATTTAAATACTGCACTATTAAATCTGGATGTATTTAATATAAGACAAATATATTTTTTTGTTTGTTTTTTTCATTTTGTTTTTTCTTTTTTTCTTTTTTTTCTTTTTTTTCTTTTTTTTTCTTTTGGGTTTGCTTAAAAGTAACTTCCCCACAATATGTATGTTATTTTTATTTTGGATATTTTTGTTGTACTGAAAAACTTCAGAAACCCTTTCCATGAGCAGGGTTACACTCTTATTTTGGCCTGGCTAACTCCTGCTTATTTACATCTTGTATCTATCTCCACAGAGAATGTTTCAATTTATGGTTTTAACTTTGTATTTCTAAATCATACAGGTGACGCACTACCTCCGGAAAGTTGCATAGTGTTGCTTTAACTATTTTATTGTGTATTGTTATGTACATGTATCTTATCTATGTGTTTTTTGTTGAGACAGTTTGGGCTGAACAGCTGATGTGGGAGAGAGCTTCATGACTCACTGCAGCCTGCTACAATAAAAGCTTTGTAATCAAACACCCCTCTCCACCACAATAAGAGCTTCATGGCGAGACCAGGGTATTCACAATAAGAGATTTATCATAACTATTCACAATAAAAGCTTTGTAATAAAACACCCTGCCCTTCACAATAAGATGAGACTGCTATACACAATAAGAGCTTTGTAAGTATTTCCTCTGGCCCTTCAGAATAAGAGCCTGGGGGGGATCAGCAGACTTCACAGTGAATGGGTTTTTTGTGAGCTGAGATGGGCTGACATTGACGGGTAGTGATGGGACTTTAGGCGCTATTATGGGATCTGAATCTTTTGGATCCAGTCATTTTAAAGAGCTGTTCAAATGACTGGCTCTTTTTATATTTTTTATTTGACATAAGCCTCACCTCTTTGAACTGCCACCTTAACGTGGTAGACCTGATGGGTCTGACTAAGAGCGGTTCAGGAGCCATTTATGATGAGTTTGACAGCAATGCCAGTTATATCACCCGAACTGATGTTCAGGTGACGTAACTAGCAGGTCTCAAAATGTTGTGTTGGCCTAAGGGCCAAACAGCAGTGCAAAATACCCGGCCTTCTTGGAGTGTCTGGGAAGGGTACTAGACAGCACACCGACTGGTGACTCAGTTATTCTGCTGGGAGACAAACAAACAATGAACACAACTTTTTAAACATCAAATGAACTGGTATTAAACCATTTCATGTGCAGATGACAGATTTTGATATTTTTAGGCCCAAGCTCCTATAGGGCTTAAGGCCTGTTGCAGTCTGTTTTCATGAAGGTGTGCACAAAGCCCCCTGCCCTGACTAGAGTATCCTAGCAACCCATGCAACCCATGCCCATGGGATATGCATATTTATTCTTGCTAGCATGTTAGCGTCAACATTGAGTCAATGGGGGAAGCAAATGACAGGCGGGTCATTGACCTTACAGTGACGTGGGGAAAGTTGAGACTTTCAGTAAACGTATAATATGTCGTTCTAATCTTATTGGATATGATGTTTTTGATGAATGAGAGGGTCCCCCGCGCCTTCGGGTCGGGGACAGGTCTCTCACTGTTGTGGCGGCCTACAAGCCAAACAGCAGTGCAGAGTACCCGGACTCTGTTGTTCTCCTGGGGGACTTCAATGCCCATGTGGATAATGATAGTGACACAGAGACACCTGGAGAAGCGTGATTTGGAAGAACGGCCTCCCTGATTTGAACCCGAGCGGTGTTCTGTTATTGGACTTTTGTGCTAGTCACAGTTTGTCCATAACGAACACCTTGTTCGAGCACAAGGGTATCCATCGGTGCACGTGGCACCAGGACAGTCTATGTCGGAGGTCGATGATCGACTTTGTTGTCGTGTCATCTGACCTCAGGCCACGTGTCTTGGACACTCAGATGAAGAGAGGGGCAGAGCTGTCAACCGATCACCACCTGGTGGTGAGTTGAATCCGCTGGCGAAAGAGGAAGCAGACCTGGCAGGCCCAAACTTATCGTCAGGCTCCTGGCGGAGCCTTCTGTTAGGGGGGTCTTCAATCAGGAGAACTTCTCCCTGATCCTGGGGGAGGCTGGGGACATGGACTCCGTGTGGGCCATGTTCTCCACCTCTATTGTTGATGCGGCCGCTTGTAGCTGTGGTCATAACGTCTGCAGTGCTTGTCACGGCAGCAGTCCCCCGAACCTGGTGGTGGACACCGTAAGTAAGGGATGCTGTCAAGCTGAAGAAGGAGCCTTGTTGGCTCGTGGGACTCCTGCAGCAGCCGATGAGTACCGGCAGGCCAAGCGTGCAGCCTTGTAGAGGCAAAACCTCGGGGTTGGGAGGAGTTCAGGGAGGCCATGGAGGAGGACTATCGGACAGCCTCAAAGAAATTCTGGTAAACCATCCGACACCTGGGGGGGGGCACTATTTCACCAACACTGTTTACAGTGCGGGTGGAGAGCTGCTGACCTTGACTGGGTATGTTGTCAGGCAGTGTAAGGAATATGTGGAGGATCTCCTCAATCCCCCAGTCACGTCTTCCGAGGAGGAAGCAGAGACTGGGGACCCGGAGGTGGACTCGTTCATCACCCTGGCTGAAATCACCAAGATGGTTCCGAGGTGGTCTCAGGCCATATTCTTTTCTCTGGTTAAGATCTGAAATTCACTATCTTCAAAGGAGTGGTTAGTGTGTAGAGTACATATAACTCAGAGTTTATGCTGCAGTGGATGGTGTGAATTAAACAGGAGGTATTGGTCAGTGTGTGTAGGTTTCCTGAAGACTTAGCACTTTGAGATTTGTTGTTCGAATGTAAAGTGCGCTATAAATAAAATGTATTATTATTATTATTATTATTCTACCTGGAGACCAGTCCTCTCCTATTGTTGCTGCACAATTTAAGAATTCCAGTTTGTTCTCCTTGGCCTCTTCCAGTGTGAACCTGATGTTTGGATCCACAATATTAATATGTGCAGTAAATCTTGAATTTTGATTTTGGTCCAGTTGTCCAGTTGATACATATCCATGTATCGATACCAATTTATGGTTGGAGTGCCAGGAAATGAGATCAACGCGTCCTATTCAAATTGTTCCATATATATCTTAGCCCTAATAGGAGAGACCGGTGAGCCCAAGGTACAGCCGTGGATTTGCCTTCTGAACTTTGCAATGAGTGCAGTGTGTGATATGTGAATGTGTCTCCCTCTCCCTGCTCCCTCTGTCTCTCTGTCTCCTCTCCCATCTAAAATTGAGCCATAATTAAAACAAAAAAAACTAGTTCAGAGCTTGTAAGAGTCACACCTGGGCCTGGTCAACACACACACACACACACAAGGTTTAACAAACTCGGAGAGAGGCTTAAGTTATCCTGAGTTTCCCACTAAAGGATTAGCACCAGGAAAAATGTGAAGAATGCAGTTTAGATTGACCTAAACCCGTGAGTTTGTGTTAATTACCAAAAAGGCAAAAACACTGTGTCTTCTCTGGCAATATCAAAAGTATCAAAAAAATATGATTCCCATGAATTCATACTAGTAACTTTACATTACAGTAGAACAAAGGCAATAGTCTCAGATCAGTCAAACCCATAGACTGTATATATAAAGAACATAGCTAACCTGCTAGCCACCGTGAGCATGAACGTACGTTCGACAGTTCACTTTCACCCCTCTCTCTGTAACTGCCTGCTGCCCGACTGGTCAGGCCCTCTCTTTGCCTCCCATTTGCTAAAAATTCAGTCTTGTGTGTCCATATGTGAGCAGCGAGACTGTTAAAACTTGGATTGAAAAGTGTCAAAATAAGATAAATAAACAAAACCTATTATTTTTGGATCAGGAAACAGTGGAAATTTGACAATAAAAGGAATTACCAAGACATAAATCTGCTTCTCCTTTTATAGAAATGTGTTCTCTGCTTTGGAGCCGATCTGAGCCAGGATCTAAGTCAAGAATACCAGGATTTAATGCTTAATAACAAATGCATACTGAAAAGGAAGTGCCTTGCTCAAGGACAAGATCAATAAATCAGTTAAACTACAAACCTTTGGGTTGATGAATGAACACACCAACTAAGGTCAACACTAAACCTGGACTAAGGCAGAACTAGGATTTAACAAGGACTAGACCAGGACCAGATGCCCTCCCATTCTTCTATATCCCTATGTGTCAGATGCCCTCCCATCCTTCTGTATTTCTGTAGTGCTGAACTGGGATGGGGCAGGTCAAATGTCTGTAGTTAATCTGTGGATGTTGTGGTCTGTCAGATGCCCTCCCAGATCCTGTGGCGTGGTTGGATACAGCCGGATAATGGGCCTTGTCACTAAGAGAAATAATCATTTGTGGATTTGACTCTTGGAGATTTCCATTGTGATGACCTTGGATGACCTGTGGTTTGTCCCTGGTCGTGACCCATACTTACATCAGAAAAACCTTTGTTCTCTGGAGGCCATTTTGAACCAGAGGACTGTGCCATATGACCTGCTTCCTCAAACCTGCACTGTCTCTGCACTGGTACAACTGCTGGAATTTGCTGTTTAACTCTCAGATTGCAGATGTGTTGACCTGGTGTATGGTTAATATCTCTATAATCACTGGGACTATCCAAAGGAAACAAAAACTGGCACAAAGTTCAACGTCTTCTCTGTCAGTATAGATAAACAAAACAGTTGTTATTTTTTTCTTTGTTTTTTTCATAATAGCTTCAGAAAGCAGTGTCATTATTAAGCCCAAAGGTATGATGACTTGTCAGTTGAAAGGACTTTATCCATAAGATTAGTATGACAAGTCTGTGGCACCAGCCCCAAACAAATAATGACAAGGTTAAGCTTTGTGGAAAAACATACCTGGAGTAGTAATCAAAGTCATCTTCTCTGAGCCTCAAATACAGTTGTCCCTTACAATATCATGGTTCACTTTTCGCGACCTCATTTCGCTGATTTTTCTGGTGCAATTTTGAATGCTTTTTACAGCATATGAATGTGCATTGTGTTCTGTGTCCTGATTTGCTAAGGGACTGTAGACCATTGTCAATCAGTCTCCTCCGTGTCGTGTCTCCTGTACAGTACAGAATGTGTTTAGCTTGCTGTATGTTTGCAAGTTTTTTCCCCAACAGAACCCACAATGCCGATGAAACATTCTGCACCAACAAAGGCACCTATGAAGGTTTGAACTTTGAGAATGTTTAAACGAGAGAGAAATGTGAGAAAATGTTAATGCCTGTCTGAGAAAAGTGTATAAAGTGTGCGGTGAGGAGTTTTATGTAATCCCCGCGATAAACAAGGGACCACTGTATACTCCGTCTGCAATTTGCCCTTTCAGTTGCATTGTAGATAAAACTTCAGACTTCTCCTTTGCAGTTTTTAAGAGCGTAAACCATCACCAGACTCATTCTGTGATCAAATTGTGTTCACAACAAAGTTTGGAAATTTCTTTCAAAAACAGTGAATCTCCCATAAGCTTATATAGGTCAGCCTCCGTCTGAAATTATGACATCATCCAGTTCTATAACAATAGGTATTACTTTTCCTGAATCTCTCAAAAACAAATACAGACCTTTAACCTTTGTAAGAACACATATTCTACATTCTTGTGGCTTTAATTCTTTAAACATAATTTTGTATTTCACATTTTCTGCATTTGCAAAGCTTTCACACCTCACTGCAAGAGAGTTCTGGGTTCGACTCCCAGGCATCCCTGTGTGGAGTTTGGATATTCTCCCTTTGTCAGAGTGGACTTCTTCCGGACACCCATCAACCATAAAACATGCATAATAGAAAAGACATCCAGCTAAGGTAGTCTTCACCAAGATTAACTCAACATCTGGAGATAGGTTCCACTGCTCCTGGCAGATTTAACCCAGAGACACTGAAGGATTGGTCAAATGCATGTTTAACCCGGAGACACTGAAGGTTACGTCAAATGGTACATTTCTCTACAGGTAAAGTGTACCTTAAACTGCTGTCAGCAAGGGGAATCAAGCAGGGGAAAGTAAATAATAGCTTCCATGAAAGCTATGCTAATAGACCCATGTGTTTGTTGTAAAATGAGTCTGGTGATGGTTTATGCTCTTAAAAACTGCACAGGAGAAGTCTGGAGTTTTATCTACAATGCAACTAAATGGGCAAATTGCAAATGGATCATATTTGAGGCTCAGAGAAGATGACTTAGGATTAATACAACTCCAGGTATGCTTTTGACGAGTAGACATATTTCAAAGCTCAAAACACATTTTGCATAATATGTGGTCACAAATCCCCTCCCCGAACCGCCACCTTAACGTGGTGGAGGGGTTTGAGCACCCGAATGATCCTGGGAGCTATGTTGTCGGGGGCTTCATGCCCCTGGTAGGGTCACCCATGGCAAACAGGTCCTCGGAGACGGGTCTGACTAAGAGCGGTTCAGAAGCCCTTCATGAAGAAAAATAGTTTACGTCGCCCGGACTGGCGTTACCGGGGCCCCACCCTGGAGCCAGGCCTGGGGTGGGTGCTCGGCAGCGAGCGCCTGGTGGCCGGGCCTTTCCCCACGGGGCCCGGTCGGGCCCAGCCCGAAGAAACGACGTGGGGCCGTCCTCCCGTGGACCCACCACCTGCGGGAGGAGCCATGAGGGGCGGGTGCGGAGAGATCCGGGTAGCAGTCGAAGGCGGGGACCTCGACGACCGGATCTCCGGACATGGAGACTAGCTCTGGGGACATGGAATGTCACCTCGCTGGGGGGGAAGGAGCCTGAGCTTGTGCGGGAGGTTGAGCGTTACCGGCTAGATATAGTCGGCCTCACCTCCACGCACAGCTTGGGCTCTGGAACCCATCTTCTTGAGAGGGGTTGGACTCTCCATTTCTCTGGCGTTGCCAGCGGGGAGCGGCGGCGAGCTGGTGTGGGCTTGCTCATTGCCCCACAGCTCAGCCACTGCGTGTTGGGGTTCACTCCGGTGAACGAGAGGGTCGCGTCCCTGCGCCTTCGGGTCGGGGACAGGTCTCTCACTGTTGTGTCGGCCTACGGGCCAAACAGCAGTGCAGAGTACCCGGCCTTCTTGGAGTCCCTGGGAGGGGTACTAGACAGTGCACCAACCGGGGACTCCGTTGTTCTCCTGGGGGACTTCAACGCCCATGTGGGTAACGACAGTGACACTTGGAGGGGCGTGATTGGGAGGAACGGCCTCCCCGATCTGAACCCGAGCGGTGTTTTGTTATTGGACTTCTGTGCTAGTCACAGCTTGTCCATAACAAACCACCATGTTCGAGCACAAGGGTGTCCATCGGTGCACATGGCACCAGGACACTCTAGGTCGGAGGTCGATGATCGACTTTGTTGTCGTGTCATCTGACCTCCGACCGCGTGTCTTGGACACTCGGGTGAAGAGAGGGGCTGAGCTGTCAACTGATCACCACCTGGTGGTGAGTTGGATCCGCTGGCGGAGGAGGAAGCCGGACAGACCTGGCAGGCCCAAGCGTATTGTGAGGGTCTGCTGGGAACGTCTGGCGGAGCCCTCTGTCAGGGGGGTCTTCAACTCCCGCCTCCGGGAGAGCTTCTCCCTGATCCCGGGGGAGGTTGGAGACATGGACTCCGAGTGGGCCATGTTCTCCACCTCTATTGTTGATGCGGCTGCTCGTAGCTGTGGTCGTAAGGTCTGTGGTGCTTGTCGCGGCGGCAATCCCCGAACCCGGTGGTGGACACCGGAAGTAAGGGATGCCGTCAAGCTGAAGAAGGAGTCCTATCGAGCCTTGTTGGCTCGTGGGACTCCTGAGGCAGCTGATGAGTACCGGCAGGCCAAGCGTGCCGCGGCTCGGGCAGTCACAGAGGCAAAAACTCGGGGTTGGGAGGAGTTCGGGGAGGCCATGGAGGAGGACTATCGGACGGCCTCAAAGAGATTCTGGCAAACCGTCCGACGCCTCAGGAGGGGAAAGCAGTGCTTCACCAACACTGTTTACAGTGCGGGTGGAGAGCTGCTGACCTCGACTGGGGATGTTGTCGGGCGGTGGAAGGAATACTTTGAGGATCTCCTCAATCCCACTGTCACGTCTTCCGAGGAGGAAGCAGAAACTGGGGACCCGGAGGCGGACTCGTCCATCACCCTGGCTGAAGTCACTGAGGTGGTTGGCAAGCTCCTCGGTGGCAAGGCTCCGGGGGTGGATGAGATCCGTCCTGAGTACCTCAGGTCTCTGGATGTTGTGGGACTGTCTTGGCTGACACGTCTCTGCAACATCGCGTGGCGGTCGGGGACAGTACCTGTGGAATGGCAGACCGGGGTGGTGGTCCCTCTGTATAAAAAGGGGGACCGGAGGGTGTGTTCCAATTACAGGGGAATCACACTCCTTAGCCTTCCCGGTAAGGTCTATTCCAGGGTGCTGGAGAGGAGAATCCGACCGATAGTCGAACCTCGGATTCAGGAAGAGCAGTGTGGTTTCGTCCTGGTCGTGGAACACTGGACCAGCTCTATACTCTCCATCGGGTCCTCGAGGGCTCATGGGAGTATGCCCAACCAGTCCACATGTGTTTTGTGGATCTGGAGAAGGCATTCGACCGTGTCCCTCGTGGTGTCCTTTGGGGGGTGCTCTGGGAGTATGGGGTCCGGGGCTCTTTGCTAAGGGCTGTCCGGTCCCTGTATGACCGGAGCAGGAGCTGTGTTCGCATTGCCGGCAGTAAGTCAGACCTGTTCCCAGTGCATGTTGGACTCCGCCAGGGCTGCCCTTTGTCACCGGTTCTGTTCATTATATTTATGGACAGAATTTCTAGGCGCAGTCAGGGGCCGGAGGGGGCCTGGTTTGGGAACCACAGGATTTCATCTCTGCTGTTTGCAGATGATGTTGTCCTGATGGCTTCTTCGAGCCAGGACCTGCAGCAGGCACTGGGGCGGTTTGCAGCCGAGTGTGAAGCGGCTGGGATGAGAATCAGCTCCTCCAAATCCGAGGCCATGGTTCTCGACCGGAAAAAGGTGGTTTGCTCTCTCCGGGTGGGTGGTGAGTCTCTGCCCCAAGTGGAGGAGTTCAAGTATCTCGGGGTCTTGTTCACGAGTGAGGGAAGGATGGAGCGTGAGATTGACAGGCGGATCGGTGCAGCGTCTGCAGTGATGCGGTCGCTGTATCGGTCCGTTGTGGTAAAGAAGGAGCTGAGCCGGAAGGCGAAGCTCTCGATTTACCGGTCAATCTACGTTCCTACCCTCACCTAGGGTCATGAGCTTTGGGTAATGACCGAAAGGACAAGATCGCGGATACAAGCGGCTGAAATGGGCTTCCTCCGCAGAGTGGCCGGGCGCACCCTTAGGAATAGGGTGAGGAGCTCGGTCACACGGGAGGAGCTCGGAGTAGAGCCGCTGCTCCTACACGTTGAGAGGAACCAGCTGAGGTGGCTCGGGCATCTGCTCAGGATGCCTCCTGGACGCCTCCCTAGGGAGGTGTTCTGGGCATGTCCCACCGGGAGGAGGCCCCGGGGAAGACCCAGGACACGCTGGAGGGACTATGTCTCTCGGCTGGCCTGGGAACGCCTTGGGGTCCCACCGGAGGAGCTGGAGGACGTGTCCGGGGTGAGGGAAGTCTGGGAGTCCCTGCTTAGACTGCTGCCCCCGCGACCCAGCCCCGGATAAGCGGAAGAAAATGGATGGATGGATGGATGGATGTGGTCACAAATGGAAAATCCCCCATGTTTTTGCAAGGATCTGAACCAATAAGACATTTTACAGACAGTGTTCTGATGACTCATGTTTGGAGATGAGATTCTGACAATAAGTAGAGATATTACTCATATACCAGCTGCTTTGAAACAGCGGTGGGGAGGAATGTTACTTTTAGTTGAATCACCTTTTAAACAGCTTTTACGTGAGAGTAGTTTTCAGGGTCCATACTTTAACACCTACTTGAGTAATACATTGTACAGTGTTACAGTACTCTTAATTGAGTAATATATAGTACAGTGTAACAGTAGCCTTAATTGAGTAATATATTGTGCAGCGCAGAGATACTCTACTGGTGAGTAAGTCAATGTGTACATTGTGAGTAAGTCTACATGTGACAAAAAGCTTTATGTAACAATATGAAATGATTTGAACATTTGCATTTCTTGCAGCTCCTTCAGATATGATTTAGTTTCTATCATTTCTGTGCCTATTCTTTGAAAAGGATAGACACAAAAATTATAGATTTTGTGCATTGTTTTATTAAAGTTTTGTCCTTCCAATTCCATTAATTTTAATCAGATAAGATGATACCTCCAGATAGTTTTTCCAGTGGTACACTTACACATTCAGACCATGTGAGTTCACTGAAACATATTCACAGCTTGACAGAAGAAGACTCCATTAAATGTCCTATTCTGCAAAATGAAAGTTTCAGATCTTTTAACTATGTTATACACTGCCTGGCTAAAAAAAATTACGGCAGTGTAGTTGTTTCCTTCTCATTGACTGTCTGAAGTTGCATTTAGAGTGATTTGTGCATTTTTCATCGCCGTAGTTCCAATTTACCATTTTCACTGCCACTGGTACATGCCCACTGTGACCTAGTTGACAATTTGGCTGTGTCACATAGTTTGGTACAAATGAAAAAAGTATTGTTATGTTCAGCTCTCCATAGGACGGAACCAGCAACTACCGTACATGGCTCTTTGTTGTGCTGTTTTAGATCAATACTGTAATTTAAAATGTATAAATTATAACATAATGACCCAAGTGTGCCATAGATTATACTCATACACTGTAGATGACACAAGCACAATATGTTTGTTCTAAAAATCTTGATTGGTAGATTGGTGATGTTCTGAACATGTTTCTTATTATTCTGTGTTGATGTTCTCCTCATGACCTCCTCTCTTCAAACTCTCTGTTAAATAACATAGATCCAATCTAAAATTAGACCCAGAAACATGTACTCTGCCTGGACACGCCACAGGAGAGGAGCCTGGGAACCGCAGAGCTAAAACAATATGAGGACTACATCTGCAGAGGGCTATCACAGGGCAAAGGGGAGTACTTTTACAGAGAGATATTTTGGAGCAGTTTTGAATCAGAATCAGAAGACTTTTATTGCCATCGTCTGTGAACATAGTTCACAAACTAGGAACTTGGTGCGGTGATAAAGTGCAACATAAACACACTGAATAAATACAAATACAAATAAGAGCATTCACAGGGTTAAAAAAAGATGTGCTTAAAAATAAAATACTTATAGTATATAGTATCAGTTCCAGACATCCTTGTCTCTGGAGAACGGTTGCGATTGTCCGACAATACAAATATCTCGGAATTCTAATAGACTCAAAATTATCTTTCAAATCCCACATTAATAAAATAAGTAATCATATAAAATTCAGTATTCGCAACTTCAAACACATTCGGCATCAAATGTCCACCCAAGCAACTAAAATGTTCATGCACGCCATAATTGTCTCTCACATTACAGACTGTTTAACTGTCTGGTCCCTGGCAAATACCACAACACTGAAACCTCTGCAATCACCCTACAAGTGAACTGTTAAAATTCTGGATAAAAAACCAAGCCATTTTCACCACCACCATACTCCAAAAATACCATTTACTCCACCACTCAGTCAGTTTTTCTCCATCAGAACCACCAGCCACAGTAGAACTATAGGAGCAGCACGAGGAGGCTGCATCATCCCCCTCAGGAAAAGTTCCTTTGGGCAAACAGCTTTTTCTGTTTGTGCTACCTCAGATTGGAACCTCACACCGACAACCATCAGATCCGCTAACACTTACCACACCTTTAAAATACAGTTAAAACAAGGGCTAACTGCAAACCAGATCTGTGAACATTGACTTTATCCACTGTCGCTGCCCCCTGCTGGCCTCTTGCCCTGTGTCTGTGTTGAATGATTGTTGTGAGTCTGCCACTTTATGTAAGAGTGTATATATTTCTCGACTGTTTTCTATGTATTTATTGTATTGTAATTTTCACTCTTATTTTTAGGTGTTTTGAGGTGGACAGTATCTGCAGTCAAGGGACGACGGATTAAAAATAGCCTTTGGCTAATTCTGGCATATTTACAGAAATGTCGATTAATATGCACTGTCCCTGAAATAAATAAATAAATAGGTAGAAAATATATACAACAGCAGCATCAGAACAACTGTGCAAACATGATTTATTAAAGTGACCGGTATTATAAAGTGTCCAGTTTTGTGCAGATATTATGAAGCATGTGTGTCAAACTCAAGGCCCGCAGGCCAAATGCGGCCCGCCACATCATTTTATGTGGCCCGCGAGAAGGTAAATTAAAAGGCATGACTATTATTTCAAAATAAATCTATGCTGCTTTAATGTGTACATTAACCATAAACTAATTAGATTTTCCCTACAAGTGGAAATGAGAAATATTTGCAAATAATGATCCCAAAATGTTCAGGAAGAGGAAAATTGTAGGAATTTAAGCTAGTTTCAAGAAAGGTGAAGGTGAATATAAGTTTGTGCTTCAAGGAGAAAAACCTGTATGCTTTTTTTGTTATGAGGCGGGGTCGGTTGTGAAAGAAACAGTCTACATCGGCATTTTGACTCCAAACACGGAGCGAAGTGTGCAAAAGTTAGCCTTCAAGAAAAATAACAAACTGTACAATAATTAAAAGGCTGTTTTTGAAGCAGTGCTGATGGTCTGTGAGCAGGTGTGCTCCGATACACACTTTTAAAAATGTCTGTGTAACTGTGTATCCCCTGATAAAAGGACATGTAATATTTGCAACTTGAGTTATTTAACAAGTTGAAAAGTAGTTGCATTTATTTTACATGACATTTGGTTACATTTAGTGCCATTTACACTGCCTCACAGTTATATCTGGCCATTTTGCTGATGTGGCCCTCGGTGAAAATGAGTTTGACACCCCTGTTATAAAGTGTTCATAAGACAAACGGCAGAGGGAAAGAAACTGTTCTTATGACGAGACGTTCTGGTCCCAATGGACCATAGCCTCCTGCCAGAGGGAAGTGGCTCAAATAGTCCATGTGCAGTGTGAGAAGTGTCAGCTGCTATACGGCCTGCTCGCCCCCGAGTCCTGGAGACGTACAAGTCCTGTAGAGATGGAAGGCTGCAGCCAATCACCTTCTCAGCAGAGCGCACAATGGGCTGCGGTCTATGTCTGTCCCTGGCAGTGGCAGGGGAGCTGTGACTTTCCTGAAGTCCACAATAATGTCCACTGTCTTCTGTGTGTTGAGCTCCAGGTTGTTGCTGCTGCACCAGGACACCAGCCGGTCCACCGGTAGGCAGACTCATCGCTGTCCGAGATGAGCCCGATGAGGGTGGTGTCATCTGCAAACTTAACCAGTTTGACGGAGTCATGGCTGGAGGTGCAGCAGTTGGTGTACAGGGAGAAGAGTAGGGGAGAAAAGTACACAGCCCCGTGGAGCTCCTGTGCTGATAGTCCGAGTGTCCGAGACATTCTTCCCCAGCCGCACGTGCTGCCTCCGCTTCGTTAGGAAGTCAGTAATCCACCTGCAGGTGGAGTCAGGCATTTTGAGCTAAGTGAGCTTGTCCTGGAGCAGAGCAGGGAGGATGGTGTTGAATGCAGAGCTGAAGTCCACAAACAGGATCCTGGCGTAGGTTCCTGGGGAGTCCAGATGCTGGAGGATGAAGTGAAGGGCCAGGTTAATGGCGTCATCTACAGACCGATTGGCTCTGTAGGCAAACTGCAGAGGGTCCAGGAGGGGGGAGGTGAAGGACTTGAGGTGGTGCAGGACCAGGCACTCGAATAACTTCATGACTACAGACGTCAGCGCCACAGGTCTGTGGTCATTAAGTCCAGTGATCCTGGGCTTCTTGGGGACGTTGACAATGGTGGACAGCTTGAAGCAGTCTGGGACGTGACAGGGAGGGGTTAAAGATGTCGGTGAAGACAGGAGCCAGTTCCTCAGCACAGTGTCGAAGGGTGGAAGGAGAGACACCGTCCGGGCCTGGGGTCTTACAGGGGTTTTGCTTCCTGAAAAGTTTAGTTAGGTCCTGCTCCAAAACTGTGAGGGCAGTGGGGGAGGAGGAGGGGTCCAAGATGGGTTTGGCTGTAATGTCCATGATGGTGAGGGAGGAGGAGGAGGGGTGTAAGACCTCAAACCTCGCATAAAAGCTATTTAACTTTTCTGCTAATTGTTTGTTGTCCACGGCGGGAGGGGCTTTGGGCCTGTAATTGGCGATTTGCCTAAGCCCTCTCTAGACAGAAGCAGAGTCGTTGGTGGAGAAATGCTGTTCTAGATGTCTATTGTACTTCGCTTTAACCTTTTCCACCTCTTTGCTAAATGCATACTTGCAATGCCTGTAGCCTTCACGATCTTCTGCCCTGTAAGCCATCTCCTTTTCCCTCCTCAGATTTCTCAGTCTGGATATGAACCAGGTTTTATCGTTGTTAAAAGTCACCCTGGTACTGATGCTGTCCTCACAGAATGTATGACGTCACACAGTGTCTGTGTACTCATCCAAACTTTCTGTGGCAGAAAGTTTGGAAAGTTTTCTGTGGAAGTCCTCACAGCAGGTTTGGAGAGTTTCAGTCATTGTTTGTAAGCAGGGATGAGGTGAACCATGACGTGATCAGAGAATCCTAAAGCAGCGCGGGGCATGGCTCTGTAGGCTCCACTGACCGTTGTCAATGATTGAACAATGATCCAGCATCTTCTGCTCTCTCGTCGGGCATTTAATAAACTATTTACACTTGGCAGTTCCTGGCTCAGATTTCCCTTATTAAAATCCCCCAGTAAATAGTCCAGGAAGGGTCGCTCCACAGTCAGAATCTGCTCCGTGAGCACGCATTGGGCCTCATGCTTGTTTGCGCATGGTGGGATGTAAACAGCGGTCAGAATGAATGAAGTGAACTCACGTTGAGAATGGGAGGGCATCTGACACACAGGGATACAGACGGATGGGAGAGCATCTGACAGCCCTCTCATCTCACAGCTAGAAGATCTCCGGTTCAATTCTCAGAAAATTTGTAACACTGTAATGTTACAATGTCATTTGAAACATAGAAAGCAGTGGTTTGATGGTTTGAAAAATGCATTGGCATTGCACACTGCTTCTGTAAATAGATATTTATTAGTTTCAGCTTTAGTCCCAGTTTAATCCCAATTTAGTCCCAGTTTTCAGGTGGTCTATGTACAAGTGTAAACCATAATTACCATGGCAACAGTGCAAAATTTTCATCATTCTGAAACCAATGAATACACAGAATCATAGGATTCTACGGGTGAATGGTTAGCCATCTCATTTCACAGCTAGAAGGTCCCAGGTTCAGTTCTCAGATCATGTGTAATACTGTAATGTCATGATGTCATCTGAAACATAGTTCTCTAAAAAGATTTATTTTTAGTAGCCCTCATTTACATAAAACATCAACTACTAGATAAATGTTTCAGTGAATGTGGCCTTTTCAAAACAATAGAAACATGGTGATCTAAATATTTGATGTGTTAGCAATTAATATCCCATAGTAAAATAGCCCCTCTTTAATACCCCATAGAAGTAAAATAGCCCCTCTTTAATACCCCATAGAAATAAAATAGCCCCTAAGAGTTGTGAGGTTTAGTTGGTTCTTAGGAAACAAGATCGTCTGAAGTGGGCTCACTCTGGACTTGTTTTGGAAATGTTTTGGAGTTGTTTTTGTGACTCTGTTTGGGCAGATGTGGAGTTACAGTTCATGGTGACGGGCGCAGACAGCTGAGAGTCAGAATCAACAAAAAACATGTAAGAGAGAACAGGGACATATAAGAGAAGCAGAAACAAAGAGGAGAGGAAAGACGTTGGGGTTATCAACCCTGGAAATCCCTGGAACATTTTGTGCACTCCTCAAATACTATGAGGGTTTTTGTGAATAAGTGTTTGTATAGATTATATCTACAGAGGTAACCCCTCATATCCCTCATACAGCACACTCAGATGTTCAGATCAAGAACACAAGGGCAGGAGGGAGTTGAACCATCAATAAGGTGAAAGTATTACACTGCATTCAGAAAGTGGTGTCAGGGGCGTTGGGTTTAGATGAAAGTCTATGAGGGACACATGTCTGTACGCTGCTCCAATGTTTAAAATACACACAAAAAAGTCACCACCTGGATTTAACTAAGCAAATAGGTACAAACCTCCCGCAAGTCTAGATACAGCAACAGTATGTGCTCAAAGAATGAGGTCAGATGACTACCTGAATATACTGAATGACCAGGTTATTCCATCAATGGATTTTTTCTTCCCTGACGGCACGGGCACATTCCAAGATGACATTGTCAGGATTCATCGGGCCCAAATTATGAAAGAGTGATTCAGGGAGCATGAGACATCAGCAAGAGAGTCCAGACCTTAACCCCATTGAGAATCTTTGGGATGTGCTGGAGAAGGTTTTGTGTTGCGGTCAGATTCTGCCATCAACAATGCAAGATCTTGGTGAAAAATTAATGCAACGCTAGATGGAAATAAATCTTGTGACACTGGAGAAGCTTATTGAGACAATGCCACAGCGAATGTGTGCCGTACTCAAAGCTAAGATGGTCCAACGAAATATTAGAGTGTGACCTTTTTTTTTTAGCCAGGCAGTGTATAAATGTGTCTTGTTCAAGGTATTTGTTATAAAAACATTGACTAGTCCTCATTCATGAATTTGTCACTGCTCTCCGCTGTCACCTTGGTAAGAGGTCAAAGGTCATCTCATCCTGGCAACTCCAATATCAACCCTGGAAATCCCTGGAACATTTTGTGCATTCTTCATTCACTCCAAACATACTATTGTAGCCACAGTTGGGCCAGGACAGACTGACAGAAGTGAAGCTGGCAATCTGTGCCTTTGGTCCCTCCCACTGTCAACACACTCACCACTTTCTTACTATGTGGGTGAAGTGTCTTGGACACAACAAGGATACAACTTTCAGTCTATATGGTAAATATATATATTTTTTTTTTAAAGATAAAAAAAAACACACACACAAAAAAAAAAAAACATGTGTAAGTCTGAGCAACATGGCCTGTAGCCTGGTGTGCCCTATGCTGTAGTTACATAACAGTTCTGATACTGGCAGTCTCTAATTCCTCTCATGTGAGAACAAGGAATGTGATTTAAAGAGTTCACATGAAAATCAGCTGAAACAAACTGAGCACAGAGGTCATGAGAGAGACCAGGGTGCTTAATCACTACAGAGAGCACAAGAGGTGAAGAGGGAGACCAAAGAGTCTAAACACGGCAAGGAGGTGAAGAGAGAGACCAGAGCATTTAAATACTGCAGAGAGCACAGAGAGGTGAGGAGAGAGACCAGAGCATTTAAAGACTGCAGGGAACACAGACAGGTGAAGAGAGAGAGACCAGGATGTGTAAATATTGCAGAGAGGTGAAGCAAGAGACAAGGATGTTTAAATACTGCAGAGAGGTGGAGAGAGACCAGGATATTTAAATACTGCAGTGAGGTGAAGAGAGAGATCAGGCTGTTTAAATACTGCAGAGAGGTAAAGAGAGAGCCCATGGTGTTTAAATACTGCAGGGAGCACAGAGAGGTGAAGAGAGAGTCCAGATGTTTAAATACTGCAGAGAGGTGAAGGGAGACACCAAAGCGTTTAAATACTCCAGAGAGGTGAAGAGAGAGACCAAAGAGTTTAAATACTACAGAGAGGTGAAGAGAGAGACCAAGAGCGACAGAGCGTTTAAATACTGCAGTATTTAACAGAGCGACAGAGCGTTTAAATACTGCAGTATTTAAACGCTCTGGTTTCTCTCTTCGCCTCTCTGTGCTCTCTGCAGTATTTAAACACCCTGATTTCTCTCTTCACCTCTCTGTGCTCTCTGTAGTATTTAAACTCTTTGGTCTCTCTCTTCACCTTTCTGCAAATACTGCAGAGGTGAAGGGAGAAACATGGATGTTCAAATACTGCAGAGGTGAAGGGAGAGACATGGATGTTCAAATACTGCAGTGGGGTGAAGAGAGAGACCAGGATGTTTAAATACTGCAGAGAGGTGAAGAGGGAAACCAGAATGTTTAAATACTGCAGAGAGGTGAAGAGAAAGTCCAAAGAGTTTAAATATTGCAAAGAGGTGAAGAGGGGACAGAACTGGGGCAGTTTAATGTAATACATGTTGGAGAAAAAAAATGATTTAATTATTTATTTGACTGGGACAATGCACATTGATGAACAGACATGATTAAACATGAACGTAAATACGCTAGATTATAGCCAAAGGATAATTTCCATCTGTTGTCTCAGGTCCCAAATCCTTGTTTTCAAATACAAAATGCTTTCAATACAATTTGTCTAATTTGGCATTTGACAAAACAAATCCATAAATAAATTAATAAGAGAACAGTATGGTTATGGGCTGTGAAACTAGATTCCACCATTCATAGACTACATTTCCCATGATGCTGTGCAGTCTCATGTTAAACACCTGTAGGTGCATTTGTGTTGTAAACTCCACCATCAGGATTACATTTCCCATGATGCTGCACAGTCTTTTTTGGTTTTGTGATAAACGCCTGTAGGTCACTTTGTTCTGTAGATTCTACCGTTAGTGCTATACTTACCATGATGAAGTGCGAGCTCATGTTAAATGCCTGTAGGTCAGTTTGTGTGAAATCTAAGACTAAAGACTAAAAGGTCAAATTATCCCGTCCTGGTTTAGTCCTCCTCTTGTCCTGGTTTAGTCCTCACCCAGTCCTGGTTTAGTCCTCCTCCAGTCCTTGTTTCGTCCTGGTTTCGTCCTGGTTTCGTCCTGGTTTCGTCCTGGTTTCGTCCAGGTTTCGTCCTGGTTTCGTCCTGGTTTCGTCCTGGTTTAGTCCTTGTTTAGTCCTGCTATTGTCCTGGTTTCGTCCTGGTTTCGTCCTGGTTTAGTCCTGATGTAGTCCTGGTGAAGTCCTGGTGTTGCCCTGGTGTAGTCCTGGTTTAGACCTGGTTTAGTCCTGGTTTAGTCCTGGTTTAGTCCTGCTATTGTCCTGATTTAGTCCTGGTTTAGTCCTGATGTAGTACTGGTGTAGACCTGGTGTAGTCCTGGTTTAGACCTGGTTTAGTCCTGGTTTAGTCCTGGTTTAGTCCTGGTTTAGTCCTGTTGTAGTACTGGTGTAGACCTGGTGTAGTCCTGGTTTAGACCTGGTTTAGTCCTGGTTTAGTCCTGTTTTATTCATGGTGTAGTCCTGGTATAGTCCTGGTTTAGTCTCGGTGTAGTCTTGGTTTGTTCTGGTGTAGTTCTGGTTTAGTCCTGGTTTAGCTTGGCTTGAGTCCTGGTTTAGACGTGGTTTAGTCCTGGTGCAGTCCTGGTTTAGTCCTGATGTAGTCCTGGTTTAGTCCAGGTTTTGTCCTGGTGTAATCCTGGTTTAGTCCTGGTTTAGTCCTGGTTTCACCCTGGTTTCATCCTGGTTTCATCCTGGTTTCGTCCTGGTTCCGTCCTGGTTCCGTACTGGTTCCGTACTGGTTTAGTCCTGGTTTCATCTCATTTCTCTGGTTTAGTCTTGTTTTAGTTATTGATTTTGTCCTGGTTTAAGTCCTGGTTTTGTCTGGGTTCATACCTAATTTAGTAATGGTTTGGTACTATAGCTCTGGTTTAGTCTTGTTTTAGTTTGTGTCTTAGTTCTGGTTTAGGTCTTGCTTTAGTCCCGGTTTAGTCCTATAAGTCTGGCTTAGTCCTGTTTTAGTTTTGGTTTAGTTCTGGTTTAATTCTGGTTTAGTCCTGGCTTAGTCCTGGTTTAGTCCTGGTTTAGTCCTGGTGCAGTCCAGGTTTAAATCTGGTTTAGTTCTGGTTTAATTCTGGTTTAGTCCTGGTTTAATCCTGGTTATATTCTGGTTTAGTCCCTGTGTAGTCCTGGTTTAGTCCTGGTTTAGTCCTGGTGTAGTCCTGGTTTAGTTCTGGTGTTGTCCGGGTGTAGTCCTGGTTTAATTCTGGTTTAGTCCTGGTTTAATCCCAGTTTAATCCTGGTCATATTCTGGTTTAGTCCCGGTGTAGTCCTGGTTTAGTCCTGGCGTAGTCCTGGTTTAGTCCTGGTTTAGTCATGGTTTAGTCCTGATTTAGTCATGGTTTAGTCCTGATTTTGTCCTGGTTTAGTCCTGGTGTAGTCCTGGTGTAGTCCTGATTTAGTCCTGGTTTAGAGCAGGTTTTGTAATGGTTTAGCCCTGTTTTAGTTGTGGTGTAGTCCTGGTATAGTCCCGGTGTAGTCCAGGTTCAGTCCTGGTGTAGTCCTGGTTTAGTCCTGGTTTAGCCCTGGTTTAGTCCTGGTTTAGTCTTGGTGTAGTCCTGGTTTAGTCCTGGTTTAGCCCTGGTTTAGTCCTGGTGTAGTCCTGGTGTTGTCCTGGTGTAGTCCTAGTTTAGTCATGGTTTAGTCTTGGTGTAGTCCTGGTATAGTGCTGGTTTAGTCCTGATGTAGTGTATGTGTGTGTGTGTGTGGGGGGGGGGGGGGTGTAGTCCTTTTTTAGTCCTTGTGTAGTTCTGGTGTAGTCCTGGTTTTATCCTGGTGTAGTCCTGGTGTTGTCCTTGTGTAGTCCTAGTTTAGTCATGGTGTAGTCCTGGTGTTGTCCTGGTGTAGTCCTAGTTTAGTCACGGTTTAGTCTTGATGTAGTCCTGGTGTTGTCCTGGTGTAGTCCTAGTTTAGTCATGGTTTAGTCCTGGTTTAGACCTGGTTTAGTCTGAGTTTGTATTTGACACAAATGTACAGAAAGAATTGTTCATCCCATCTGCTACAGAGAGAGAGGAGAAAAAGGGGTCTGAGAGAGACAGAGCGAGAGAGAGTGAGACAGAGATAGAGAGAGGAAAAAGAGAGAGGGGAAAGAGGGAAGGGGTCTGAGAAAGAGACAGAGAGACAGATAGAGAGAGCTAGAAGAGGGAGAGAAAGATGGGGAGAGAGTGAACAGGTATGCAGGCGGTTGAGAGTGGCGGGACATACAGAGGGAGAGAGGAGACACTTAAATCCACACGTCTAAAATATAAACTTTTATGCAACAGTGAATAGTGCACATAATGATACACAAATAGACTGTAACAACATGCTAACTGTAGGCACTGCTCTGTCTGAAGCTCTATTAGAGTTTAATCTGAGCTTTATTTGAACACAGTTTGACTGGAAAGAACTGACTTAGGTCGTTTTCACACCTAATAGTCCAGTAGACTCAGTTCGATTCGGGACCAAAATTGAAACATTGTTAACATTTTCAACTGGAGCGGTTTGCTTTCACACTGCTTTTTGTCAAACGAACCAAACCTTTTGAGAAGCTTGTCTAATCCTTTACATGTGGTGGCGCTGTACCAAAAACCATGGAAGGAAACGAGACAAAAAACCATGAAGAAGAAACGCCGCTCGTCTATTGGTCAATACAACGCAACTTCTTTTCCACAGGGAAATGTAAACAAAATTACTTTTGTCCGACACTGCGCTACAGTGCGGGGGAATCCTACTGCTTTCACTTTTTCACTTATTAATTTATAAACCTCGTTGTTTTTGTGCGTGGTCACGAGTAACTGACATATATTTTCATCAGACCATATTTCTATGAGGGCTTTTACCTCCTCTTCACTCCACGTCTGACCACGAGCCATTTCTCTGCTCCGCTAGCTTTGCACCCATGTTTGTTTTGGTTTTATTTACCCAGAATGCTCTGCATGTAATCCGCTTCCTGTCTTTGGAGCGACCTGTGGTCCGCTTGGCGTTCACATATGCATTCGAACCGTACCAGAGTTCACTTCAACCGGACCGAGACCTAGGTTTTTTGGCGGACCAGAGTTCGCTTTTTTGGACCGTATCAGAGTTCGATTGCGCATTCACACCTGACCAAACGAACCGGACTTTGTGGCCAAAAGAACTAGAGTTCGATTAAAGCGTACTAACCAGTGCTATTGTGAATATGACCTAAAACTGGTGAGATTTGTGCTGTTGAACAACTCCCTTACACATAACATTACAGTCACAAGCTAGCTAGCATTAGCCAACTGTTTTTCAGTCACTGTCATTTTTTGTGTAAAAAAACAGGACCATGAACGCTCGGATCGATCACAGGCTCCTGAAAATGTGCTCCTTCAATCCATTTTATAGTTTTCAGATGAGTTTAAAATTTTTGGTGACAGTGTTTGCTAATGTGTGCTTTGTGTCTCCATGGTAACTGCTGAACATTCCACCATAGAACACCCCCAGAGGCCTTCATGACTCTATGGAGGATTGGTCATTTTTGAAAGAAATCTCCAAATTTATGACCCACAAATGTTCAAGTTTCTCTTTGGGATGGGCTCCACAAATTTGTCATATTGATCTTATGCATAACAATCAGGGTTAGGATTGAAAAATGGCACCACTTTCTCAAACTATTGTGAAAAACATATCTGTTGACCTGCTGACAGTTGCACAACAAACTCCACCTGAGAATTCTGGAGGATTCTAATATTCTGATGTTCTCTGTTGCTCTATTGTCTGTCCTTTGTTCTCTCTCTTTCTCTCCTCTGTCTGTCCCGTGATGGTCAAACCCACAGAGACAAAGACAAACAAAGAGAGTTTGTCCATCGTGACCTCTGACCTGAGCTCTGGAGTTTGAACTGGAATATTTCACAGAGAGAGGAGAGAGAGAGAGAGAAGGAGAGAGAGAGAGAAGGAGAGAGAGTGAGCGAGAGAGAGAGAGTGAGAAAGGGAGAGAGAGTGAGGGAGAGAGGGAGAGAGGGGGAGAGAGGGAGAGACGGGGGAGAGGGAGGGAGAGAGAGAGAGAGAAAGAGAGGAAGAGGGAGGGAGAGAGAGAGGGAGGGAGGGAGAGATAGAGGGAGAGAGAGGGAGAGAGAGGGAGGGAGGGAGATATAAAGGAGAGATGGAGGGGGAGGCAGAAGGAGAGAAGGGGGGAGGGAGGAGAGAGGGAGAAGGAGAGAAGGAGGGAGAGATAGAGAAGGAGAGGGAGAAGGAGAGAAGGAGGGAGGGAGAGATAAAGGAGAGGGGGGGAAGATAGAGATGGAGAGAGGGGGGCAGGGAGAGAGGGTCATGGGGTTAGGAAGAGGTGGAGATAGAAAGAAGTAAGAGGGTGTAGAGAGAGATAATGTGGGAGACAGGGAGAGAGGGGGGGGGAGAAGGAAGATAAAGCAGTCGAATGAGGAACTGGGGGGCAGAGAAGACAGAGGAAGGGCTGAGAGAGAAAATGAGGGGAGCAAAGTTGGGACAGGGAATGGAGAGAGGAAGAAGAGAAAGAAGAGGGTGGGAGGTGAGACAGAGAGAAAGAGAGAGAAAGAGAGACAGTCCAGAGAAAGACCAAGAAGGGGATAGAGAGAGAAGAGGATTAAAGCAGGTCAGAGGTGTTAAAAATGTGTTTATTGTGAAATTCTTGGTCCATCTGTGATATCTGGACTCTGTGTCCAGGCCAAATACTTTTGTGACGGACTTTATGCATGGGACTGGTCATTCAAACTTTGAAAAGTCAGGATTCATTTGGGTATTGTCCATCAGCCATTTTGTGTAAATTTCTATGTGAAAAGAACGGGAACTGTCAAATGCTCTTGTTTATTTGGGATCTTTGTACTTGTATTTGTATTGTCTTAAAAAAAAAACAACAACAACAGCAGCAAAAACTTTTAAACAGTTTGCAGTGGTGTTACTCCTCACTTAGCTTATGCATTCAAAGCATCCTAATTATTCACCACGATGAGTTTATAAGCACTTTTCAACAACTCTCAGAGACCAGAGCAGGAAGTTAAAGCTAGCAACGAGCATGCTAACTGAACACTTCCTGATTATCAGACAGTAAATCGCTTCATGATTAGATGCAGGCAGTTCTCAGTGGACTTATTGTGACCTCATCAGCTTATCTGTACTGGGGTGAAACACGTTTTCATAAAAAAAAAATGAGTACAGGATCTTTAACTAAACCAACACTTAAGCAGGACTACAGCAGGACTGAACCAAGACTAAATCAGAACTACAGCAGGACTGGACCAAGACTAAATCAGAACTACAGCAGGACTGAACCAAGACTAAGTCAGGACTAAAGCAGGACTGAACCAGGACTAAGTCAGGACTAAAGCAGGACTGAACCAGGACTAAGCCAGGACTACAGCAGAACTACAGCAGGACTGAACCAAGACTAAACCAGGATTAAACCAGGACTACAGCAGGACTACAGCAGGACTACAGCAGGACTGAACCAAGACTAAACCAGGATTAAACCAGGACTACAGCAGGACTACAGCAGGACTACAGCAGGATTAAACCAGGACTAAACCAGGACTAAACCAGGACTAAACCAGGATTAAACCAGGGCTGAAACAGGAATAAACCAGGACTAAATCAGGGCTATAGTAGGACTGAACCAGTAATGAACCAGGACTAAACCAGGACTAAACCAGGACTAAACCAGGACTAAACCAGGACTTTACCAGGACTAAACCAGAACTAAAGCAGGACTAAGATAGTACTTAACCAGGACTAAAGCAGGAGAAAACCAAGACTAAGCTAGTATTTAACCAGGACTTAACCAGGACTAAAGCAGGACTAAACCAGGAATAAACAAGGACTAAACCAGGACTCAAACAGGACTAAACCAGGAGTAAACCAGGACCAAAACAGGACAAAACCAGCAATAAACCAGGACTAAAACAGGACTAAACCAGTAGTAAACCAGGACTTAACCTTGACTCACCATAACCCTGTATTTAGTATTTTTAGACGGACATTTAAACCAGGATTACACAACACATGAATAATAGAATCAAATGGGAGCAGAGGAGATACTTTTACTGAAAATGAGACTCACAGCAAACACAGCCAGGTCAGGAGCTTACCACAACTGAACCACAAACCTTCCAGTTATAAGGCAACCTCTTAAGCTGAACATAGCTGTTCACACCAAGTACAGACAAACAAACTGAATTTAATATTTTGCTTATTATGTAATAAAGGCTAAAGATGCAAAATGTAACTTTCCTGGTCATGAGGACCTCCATGTTGATATTATTGCTTTGTCTGAATGTTTCAGCATTCAGCATTAAACTTATATTTTGAAAAAAAAAATGATGATAAAAACTCAAACATATCTACAGTATCTTGCATTCATTTAATTAAAGTGTTTACTGCTAAAAATAGATTGAAAATAGGTATTGAGACTTTGTAGTAACATCACGCTGGGGGTGTTCTACATGCATGTATGTAGTGGAATGTTCATCAGTTACCATGGTGACATAATGCACACAGAGCTGAAAGGTTTTTAGATATTAATACTACTAAATAGATACTAAATTGATTTAAACAGCACATTTCCAGGAGCCTGTGATCAATGTGAGCTTTCATGGTCCTCTTTAGGGGTTTGATTTTTACACAAAAATATGAGGGTGACTCGCTGAAAAACTGTTGGCTAATGCTAATGCTAATGCTAGCTATCTTGTGATTATAATGTTATTTGAGAGTGACCTGTTTAACTGCATAAATCAGCTCACCTGCTGTAGTTCCAGTTAAGTCAGTCAGGCTTTCTGGTCAGATTGTCGTGAAATAAAGCTCAGATTAAATTCTAACAAGCCTCAGACAGTGCAGCCCCTACATTTAGCATCACACCTACATGTGGAATGTTGATGACATGACATTTTACTTATGAGGATTGACTGGGGTTTGTTGGTTTTTCAGCTATCTTTATTTATACAGGGAGAGCCCAATGTGAGTACCGGACTGTCTTGTACTGTACAGACAAACAAAAACAAAACAAATAACTACATAAATCCATTTAAAACATTAAAAATAGGAGCAAACTTGCATTTAAATGTTTATCATCAGATTATTTTAGTACATTTGTGGCACCAGTGTATGCAGTTTTGCATGTCCTTGAAATGTATTACGTTTTTGGAAAGCAAAATAAGGACCTAAGCCTGGAAAAAAGGATGAGATTTTTAAGATATAAGCCATAGCAAATGTCAAATTTTCAAAAAAAGCCTTTATTTTTCTCCTTTCTTTGTAAGTCCCCTTTGTTTTTTCTGGTCCCTCTCTCCTCCACTCTCTGTACCTGAGTTTGGACTCCCACTGAGACAATTACCACCTGTCAATACACCTTTCATAATCTCTCTCTCTCTCTCTCCTCCTCTCAGATATCCTCCCATCCTCCTGTTTCCCTGTGTGTCAGATGCCCTCCCACCCTCCTGTAGAAAGACATTCAGAGGACATCAAATCTGAATAAATGAATCTGTTGTAACTTTTCTCGTGGAGGTTCTGCCGTCTGTTTGTTTCCATGGAATTATAATTATTTAAACATATACTGTATATCTCTACAAGCAGGGCTGTTTAGACATTTACATTTAAAGAGGCGACCCCACTCACAGTTTTGAAGGAATTTTTGTGTAGTAAAAACACCTGACTCACCCACCTACAAAAGTTACATGTTGAACCTTTAACTGAGACATTTTGCCCTAGATCTAAAGTATCAGTCTCTGAAGTGTGTCTGCTTTTGTCAAACTGAACTCAGTTTATTTTATTTATTTTTTATTTTTTTAACTCCCTATTGTGGTCAACCGAAACTCCACGTGGGACCAAACCAGGACTAAACCTTAAATAAATCAGACCCAAACCAGGACTAAACCAGAACTAAACCAGGTTCAACCCAGGACTAAACCAGGACTAAACCTTGAATAAACCAGGACCAAATCAGGACTAAACTCCAACTCCACGTGGGACTAAACCAGGACTAAACTCCATGTTTGACTATACCACAACTAAACTCCAAGTGGAACCAAGCTAGAACTAAACTCCACTTGAGACCAAACCAGGACTAAACTCCACGTAGGACCAAACCAGGACTAAACCAGGTCTAAGACAGGACTACACCAGGACTAAACCTTGAATAAATCAGACCCAAACCAGGAGTAAACCAGACCTAAACCAGATCTAACTCAAGGCTAAACCAGGACTAAACCTTGAATAAACCAGGACCAAACTAGGACTCAACTCCACGTGGGACTAAACCAGGACTAAACTTCACGTGGGACTAAACCAGGACTAAACTCCAAGTGGGACTAAACCAGGACCAGATAGTGTGAGATAGTGTGATTTAACCTTTGGGCCAGAGGATTTTTATTTTTTTTAACCTAAAAGGGACTCAAAGGACTTTACATCAAGAAACCACACATTCATACACCAGTGATGTTTATGTTGAGAGCGGGTCTCAAACCACCAATCTTTTGATCAGTGGACAAACACTCCAAACAACTAAGCTTCAGTCGTAGTATCTGCACCTATGACCTCGCTGATCAACGCTCATTAAACACACGTATGCTTTCATCAAATATGTAGGTGTGGAGGGTGTAGTGTCTTGCCCAAGGACACACTGGCAAATTGCACAGGTCAGATCTAGGGTTGAAACGTCGACCCGAATGTACTTACACTTGACTAAACCAGGGCTAAATTCAGATTAATAAACCAACCCAAATCAGGACTAAATCAGGACTAACTAGAATGAAACAAGCACTAAGCTAGAGCTAAATCAGGGCTAAAATATGACCAAACTGGGGCTAAACCAGAAATAAACCAGGAATAAACCAGAGCTTAACCATTACAAAAACATGGCCAAACTGATGCTGAACCAGAACTAAACCAGGATTAAACCAGAGCTAAACCATTACAAAGACATGCCCAAACTGGGGCTAAACCAGAACTAAACAGGATTAAACCGGAGCTAAAATATTACCAAAAAAAAAAAAGACCAAACTGGGGCTAAACCAGAACTAAACAAGGGTTAAACCAAAGCTAAATCAGGGCTAAACATGACCAAACTGGGGCTAAACCAGAAATAAACCAGGAATAAACCAGATCTTAACCATTACAAAAACATGACCAAACTGATGCTAAACCAGAACTAAACCAGGATTAAACCAGAGCTAAACCATTACAAAAACATGCCCAAACTGGGGTTAAACCAGAACTAAACAAGGATTAAACCAAAGCTAAATCAGGGCTAAACATGACCAAACTGGGGCTAAACCAGAAATAAACCAGGAATAAACCAGATCTTAACCATTACAAAAACATGACCAAACTGATGCTAAACCAGAACTAAACCAGGATTAAACCAGAGCTAAACCATTACAAAAACATGCCCAAACTGGGGTTAAACCAGAACTAAACAAGGATTAAACCAAAGCTAAATCAGGGCTAAAACATGACCAAACTGGGGCTAAACCAGAACTAAACCAGGATTAAACCAAAGCTAAATCAGGGCTAAAACATGACCAAACTGGGGATAAACCAGAACTAAACCAGGATTAAACCAGAGCTAAAACATTACAAAAACATCAACAAACTGGGGCTAAACCAGAACTAAACCAGGATTAAACCAGATCTAAACCATTACAAAAACATGGCCAAACTGGGGCTAAACCAGAAATAAACAGGATTAAACCAGAGCTAAACCATTACAAAAACATGACCAACCCATAGCTAAATCAAAGCTAAATTGGGATTAAAACATAAACAAAATGGGACCAAACTACAAATAAATCAGGACTTTACAATGACTAAACCATGACTAAACTGTGATGTTAGTCACTCTCTCAACTCACAAAAGAAATGACTTTAGCTTCAGGAGTCCAGAGAACATAACAGTCGTGTGTAATATGTGGGACGGTATGTACAGAGAGAATCTTTGGGAATGTGCGGTATGTTATTATGACCCTCTGAGATTCACTGAAGAGAATCGGCTCAGTGTAGTACAAATGCTAAAGGTATTTTACTTCTATGGGGTATCAATTGCAAATACATATTTACATCACCATGTTTTTTGTTTTGAAAAATGCTAATGAAACTACCACACATCCCATCAGGTTTGTGAAGTTGTAGTGTATTGGTTTGTATCCTGTAGGAGCATGGGTGATGTAGTCTTGTGGGCGGAGCTTTGTACAGGATCACAAGGAGGGTTTGAGAGATCGCTAAATTACTCAAACATCCATGGATGACATCTAAAACCTCTTCAAGCATGTTTTTGATAAGGGAACAACATGGTGATTTATGTTTTTTTAAAGAAATCTTCAAAGTTATGATCCTCAAATGTTGAACCTTATCACTACTTTTTAGGGATTTGCTCCACAAACTTATATTAATCTCATGGTAAAGTTCTTTCAACTGGCAACAATCACGTCTTTGGGGTTGTATAATAGCACCATTTTCTGAAGCTGTTGTGAAAAAATCATTTCACTTTTTGCTTATTTACATTGACAGAGAAGATGTTGGACTTTGTGCCAGTTTTGTTTTTGTTTTTTTTTATGTAGATAGGCCCAGTAATTTCACAGATATTAACCATAAACCAGGACAACACATCTGCAATCTGTGAGAATTCTGCCCTGTCTCCAGCTCCAGACACAGAATTTTGCAAAGTGAAATATCTGTTAAAAAAAACCCAAACATTTGTTTAAAATTCCACTCTCATGCCCCCCCTCTCTCAGAACACCCCCTCCTGTCTCTGTATGTAAATCTACTGTCACAATACACTTATGTAATGCCTCCTCCAGGTTTTGAGGGGCGCTTTCTGTCTCATCTGCACCTGCACACAGACAAAAATAGCTCCAAAACAAGTGCATGGAAACAGAGGGGTTAGAGGTCACGTAGCCAGCTATGAAAATTGAGTTAGTGAAGCCTTTTGTCTCATAATTTCAGATGACAGAATGTTTAAAGGGCCAGTACCAGATGTAAAATGCTGTTTACATCATGTATTGTTTGGTAAAAGTGGCTAAATAAGAAAAAATATAAGACTATAAAATATTCATTTGCCATAACATCAGAATTTACTGACACGGGCACCTTTTTTCATCCAACCAGGCACAATGTTTATTAAGAATCATGGGAAGCCAACTGCATGACCCTATCCCAAACCCTCCTTATGGTTAACAGTATGAGCCTGTACAATGCTCTGCCCACAAGCCTACGTCAGCCCTGCTCCTGTGTGACAAGTCTCCATAATTTTACAAAAAAATATGAAGCAAAACAATGTTCTATAACTTCACAAACCTGATGTGATGTGCAGTTGTTTCATTATCGGGATGCGCATTAATTGTGTTATATGTGTGATATGAAGTGTCAGAAAGCATTAAAAGGGGTGGGGCTAAAATAAAGAGAGGTCCTTTAAAGCAGCACTAAACCAAGTCTGAAACAAGTCTGAACCAGGTCTGAACCAGGTCTGCATCAGGTCTGTACCAGGGCGGCACCAGGTCTGTACCAGGTCTGAAACAGGTCTGAGCCAGGTCTGCACCAGGTGTGAACCAGGTCTGAAACAGGTCTGAACCAGGTTTGAACCATGTCTGAAACAGGTCTGTAACAGGTCTGTACCAGGTCTGTACCAGGTCTGTACCAGGTCTGTACCAGGTCTGAACCTGGTCTGAACCAAGTTTGACGCATAGGAAACTAGATCCACAGAACATGATATGTGGGTTGCAGTGTCCTGGGACATGTTGTTTTCATTCTTTTGTAAACAAAGCAGGGAGGTGGCGCTGTGGCTGACTGGACACTGCCCTTGATCTGAGATTATGACTTCTTAAAATGCTGTGTCTGATTGGAGCACAACGCTCACACCTCACAGCAAGAACACTGTGGGTTCAACTCGTCAGTCATTCTGTGTGGAGTTTGCATGTTCTTTCTGTGTCTGTTTCACTCCCGTTTCCCCCCATCAACCCAAAACATGGACAATAGGTCAAATTATCCAGCTAAGGTAGTCTTGACTAAGACTAGTTCAAGATGTGGAGATGGATTCCATAGCTCCTGACAGGTTTAACCCAGAGAGACTGAAGGATGGGTCAAATGCAGGTTTAACCCAGAGACACTGAAGGATGGGTCAAATGCAGAGGACACATTTCCCTACAGGGATGATAAAGTGTACCTTAAACCAGGATCAAACCAGTGCTAAAGCACTGAACTTGAACTATACCAAGGAGTAGCAGTAGTAGTTGTAATCGTCATAGTAGTAGGAGTAGTAGTAGAAATAATAATAGTAGTAGTAGTATTTGGTAATAGTCATTTAAAGTTCACTTTCTGTCTTTTTATTGATGTTGTTATTGGGTTGTAGATGTTTCTTTGTTTCTATATTTTCCTCTCAGTGTCAGCCCTCTCTCTTTAAAGCATGTTTTCTTTCGTTTCGAGTCTACAGTTTAGTTTAATTAGAATATTTGAAACATTCTTATGGTTTGTTTTACTGTCACTGCACTGATGTGACCAGTTCACACGTGCGGTTATTGTGGTCACTGTGGTTATTGTTGTCTACAGCTGATTCCAGTCATAGTTGTGATGTTTGGAGAAGGAGGTGCCAGACTAAAACAATACAGAAATAATCAACTGTCAGTGCTCTGAACTTAACACTTAACTCTCCCATTTGAACTTTGACCTGGTTTATGGTTAATATCTTTGTAATCACTGGGCCTATCCACATGAAACAGAAACTGGCAAAAAGTTTCAAGGCGTGTAACCTTTCTTCGTGGAGATATTATTGCTTTGCCAGGAGTCTTCTACCGTATTACATTAATTAAACAACTCCATCTTATTTTAATTCAACAACCTGTGTTTTTATGAATAACTTAACATGCGTTTTTACCGTGCTTGCCTCCTCACAGATCTGACTTGTGACTTGGCTTGATCATGACACTTGCTTATCTTCATGCAGATAGATGAGTTTAATATCATACTGTGGAGCGTTCCAGGCAAAGCAATGACGTGACCATGGACACAGACAGGTGGTGGACCCTCCATCAGAAAAGTTACATAGTTCATCTTTAATTATTTCTTTGTGCACAAATGAACTATAGTGAAATTATTACATTTTTATAAAGTTAAAACAAACACAAAATAAAAATAACCCACAATAGGTGAAATCCGTGAAGTAGTCAGTTTTATACACTTTTTACACTTATTGTATATGTTTTAAGGCTGTAAAACCCCTCTCCACACACTTAATAGACTTTTCTCAGACACGCATTTTCTCATATTTCTCTCTTGGTTAATTAATTAATAGTGACCCAGGCATATTTCACAGTTCCCCTGACTGTGCCTCTTTGTCCTGGCACCACTCTGCTGTAGTGTTGATTGAACATTTATGTAAATTTGACTGAACACATTCTGTACTGTACAGGAGACACGGCACGGAGGAGATAGACTTACAATGGTCTACAGTCCCTTAGCCAATCAGGACACAGAACACAATGCACAGTCATACACTGTAAAAAAGCATGATTGCACTAAAAAAAATCTGTGAAACAGCAAGACCAAAATATGAATAGATGTAGCAAGGGACAACTGTAGTATACATTAAGTGGTGCCATTATTCATAAAAGTTGAAAGGACTTTAAAAATCAGACCTATTCTGCAAAATGGACTTTCCCTTAACCATGATATAGCTGTTTCCTTCTCATGGACCCTCTAAAGTTGTTTTTGGAGTGATTCATATTTGACTAATCTTTAATTGCTTATTTTCAAGACGCCATTTTGTCAATCTTCCCTCGTTTTCACCTCCACAGGTAAACGCCCACTGTGACACACCCACTGTGACGTACACGCCCACTGTGACATGCCCACTGTGATGTACACACCCACTGTGATACGACCACTGTGATACGACCACTGTGACGTACACACCCACTATAACAGGCCCACTGTGACACTCCCACTGTGACACACCCACTGTGACATACATGCCCATTGTGACACGCCCACTGGGACGTACACGGCCACTGTGATGTACACACCTACTGTGACACGCCCACTGTGACGTACACGCCCACTGTGACATGCCCACTGTGATGTACACACCCACTGTGATACGACCACTGTGATACGACCACTGTGACGTACACACCCACTATAAAAGGCCCACTGTGACACTCCCACTGTGACACACCCACTGTGACATACATGCCCATTGTGACACGCCCACTGTGACGTACACGCCCACTGTGATGTACACACCTACTGTGACACGCCCACTGTGACGTACGCACTTCCTTCCTCCAATTTTATTTTCTTAATCTGTGATGTGTCTAGGATTCAGCAGCAGCGCCTAGTCATTTTGGTACAAATACAAAAATAAAAAAAATCTGCTGCTCACTAGAGTTCTGTGCAGCTATCCATAGGAGGCGCCAACAGCATGCAGAGCTTTGTTGTGATGACATTTATGGTGATGTCAGCTCCCATTGGACATTACAGTTTTCTAACAGAAGTCAGCGGACATGTTTGTTTTATTTAGTCATTTTAGATGAATATGGTGATTTAACATAATGATCCACAGGTGTCAGAGATTATAACTCTATACAGACACAAGCACAACAGGTCTGCTTTAAACCATAAGATTAACATGACAAGTTTGTGGAGCCAATCCCAAACAAATGAGAAGGTTCAACATTTGTGAATCAGAAGTTTGGAGATTTCCTTCAAAAACAGTGAATCTCCCATAGAGTTATAAAAGTCCCTCCACAACATCTGAAACTACGACTTGTTAAAATGCCATTATAACAATCAATTGATTTCAGCCTCACGTTTTATAGTGGCTCCTGGATTTTCACATAGGCATCAGGTTGAGTCATTTACATAACTCCCCATTTATCAGCTAAAACAACTCGATGTTTGTTCTGACCACTGCTCATGCACCGCTCAGCTGAAAATACTTCATCTACTTCCTTTAAATCTGGACTATGTGATGTTACTACTGTTGTCAAAAGTATAAAAAATTGCTAATAAAACGTACTAAAACTAGTATTGAAGCCTTTCCTGAATGTGTTTATAATGATATCTCTGTATATTTCACTAGTATAAGACACAGACTAGTATACACCCATGGACCACCATGAACCTACTGGACATTTAGGATTACACTCATATAACACACATGGGAATAGAAAATTAAAAGAAAGTACTTAATGTTGAAAATTAAGTATCAAGTCTATTCATTTGTATTGAAAATCAAGTTTGAAATTTTTGTATTGTGAACACACTACGTTACACACATGTACAATGTGGATGAGTATCTTGCCTTCGCCCACACAAAAACACTGTAGTAGTGTAGTAGTCCATACTATCATTACTACTACTACAAATACACAACTATATATACCACATTATAACATTGATACACATTACTGTCAATGTCACTGCTGCTACTGCTGTGTAAGTGTCAGCCCTAATAGGGTTCGTGGAATGATTTTATGATAATATTAATGTAATATTTATAGGACATAAAATGTAGTGCATTCATAGAAATTTGGCTAAAGAATTGCCTGCACACAAGTTAGAGGTGAGCGTGAGACATAGTTCAGGGTCGACTTTTAAAAAAAGACTGGGAACCACAATATTACTATTACTACTACTACTTTTACTACTACTACTACTACTACTACTACTACTACTACTACACACCTCTCACTTGGCCTTGATACTGTTCTTACCCTGTTTAAATGAATACACTCTGTCCCAGTACAGAGTAACCCAGATGCCTGTTCTGTCTCTAGTTTCTTTTGTTCTGTGTCTTCTCCTGTGTCAGACTGTTATGTAACACATTACAGTCTAACACACTGTCCCAGTCTGTGGACATTCACTATATCTATATATAGTAGCTACTGTACCAAATATTAACATTGATTTTCTCAGGTGTTCAAATACTTACAAATAAATTAATACAAAAAGTCATACATTGTGATTTCCAGATTTTTGTTTACCTTATGTCTCTCACAGTGGACATGCACCTAAGATGAAAATTTTAGACCCCTCCATGACTTCTAAGTGGGTGAACTTGCAAAATCACAGGGTATTCAAACACTTATTAGCCTCACTGTATATATATATATATATATATATATATATATATATATATATATATATATATATATATATATATATATATATATATATATATATATATATATATATATATATATATATATATATATATATATATATATATATATATATAAATCTCCTCACCCTCTCCTCCAGAACCCTCAAGCTCCCAGGCCTCCTGCTTCTGCACAGTATCTTTGCTGTTCCTAGTATTGCACTTTTCTGGACTGAGATGCGAGATTTTTTCCTGGGATCTGCTGTAGCCACTCCAGTTTGGGCGTCACTGCCTCAAGTGCTCCAATGGCACCATCGATGGCGCCTCAAGTGCTCCAATGGCCCGTGGTTGGCACCACCGACCACGGGCACCACTGATACCTTCACTTTCCAGGCCTTCTCCAGCTCTTCTTTCACTAGAAAGAAGAAATAGTTCTCTAGTTTCTCATGTTCCTTTTTCCTGATGTTCCCATCACTTGGTACTGCGATGTCCACCAACTCGGCTTTGCTCTGTTGTTTATCCACCACCACAATGTCCGGTTGGTTTGCCATCACCATTCTGTTAGTCTGTATCTGGAAGTCCCACAGGATCTTGGCTCATTCTCCACTACCTTTGGAGGTGCTTCCCACCTTGATCTTGGGGTTTCCAGTCCGTACTCCTCACAGATGTTTCTGTACACTATGCCCGCCACTTGGTTATGCCGCACTCCACTGTCTGAGACATTCGCTGAGTGCAACATCTGTTGGGGCCTTGTTCTTGATGTACTTATGGATCTTGGATGATTCATCCTGGACTGTGGCTGTCACACTCACTTGGCCCACCCAAGCCAGTTCTGGTATTTTGTCATGTCTTCCACCTCCTAATCTTTAAACACCAATGTAAGTATAAATTCAGCTAGTTTGTAACTTAAGGGGGAGGGTGTTATGGCCCTAGGCCTTAAGTTCCTTTTGTTGTTTGTATTTGACCATTATGTTTTGTCTGTGTGTTCCCAAGTCTTCTTTTTTCCTCATAAACATGGCTGCTGGATTCCTAGGCCGTGATTGGAGGACCGTCTTCCAGCCTGGCCCACCCTCAGCCATCTCCCACCCTATTTAAGAAGATTGGGTACACCTGTTCGGGGCTGCTGGCCTGGTGTGGCCAGTATGCCACTGTGTGCGTTTCTTTGGGTCTAGTAACTACAGGGGTAGTGGCTTTGTGTTACGAGACACTTCTTTGTCAGTACTGATTGTGTTTGTTAGTAAGATTTTGTTACCTACTGTGAAGTTTGTTTTGTAGTTAACTTTACCTTTTTTGTTTTGTTAAACCCTTGCAACGTACCCTTTGTTTATATATGTTTAGTCCCTTTTTATTTAGTTTACCCACACTATTCCTGTAAATTAAATTACTTCTTATTTTACCATTTTTCCATCTTGGTTTTCTTTTTGCTACTTCCCTTTCCCTAACTTAGCTGGGTTGTAACAACTGGGGGCTCATCCAGGACGCCATGCTTGGTCAGGAGCTTTCGGGTCTTAACATCTGTGGTCTGTATTTCCTCCTTTGGCCAGTTTATGATTTTTGCTGGGTATCTGATTACTGGCAGGGCATAGCTGTTTATTGCCTGGGTCTTGTTCTTGCCATTGAGCTGACTCCTTAGGTCTTGCCTTACTTGTCTGAGGTATTTGGCCATGGCTGCATTCCTTGTTTCCTCTTCAAGGTTGTCATTTGCTTGTGGGATACCAAGGTACTTGCAAGTGTCCTCAGTGTCTGTGATTGTCCCTTCTGGGAAGGAGACCCCTTCTGTGTGGACTACCTTCCCTCTCTTTGTCACCATCCGGCTACACTTCTCAACCCCAAAAGACATTCCACTGTCTGTGCTGTAGATTTTGGTGGTGTGGAGTGAGTCGATGTCTCGCTCATTCTTAGTGTACAGCTTGATGTTATCCATGTAGAGGAGGTGACTGATGGTGGCTCCATTCCTGCGTCGGTATCCATAGCCAGTGTTGTTGATGATTTGGCTGAGGGGGTTCAGACCTATGCAGAACAGCAGTGGGGACAGTGCGTCTCCTTGGTATATGCCACATTTGATGGTCACTTGTGCACGTGACTTGCCATTGGCCTTAAGGGTGGTTTTCCACAATCTCATCGAGTTTGCAATGAAGGCTCTTAGAGCCCTGTTGATGTTGTACAGCTCCAGGCATTCAGTGATCCGTGTGTGGCATTGAGTCGTAGGCTTTCTTGTAATCAATCCAGGCAGTGCACAGGTTGGTGTATTGATCCATGTGCCCACTTATCTTAGCCACAGTGATAACTGGCATGAACTTCCATGTTGTGGAGAGACAGAGAGAGAGGTTACTGGCCAATAGTTGGATGGTACTGTACCCTTAGAGGGATCCTTCTGGATCAGGATCGTACACCCTTCGGTTAGCCATTCAGGGTGAGTCCCATCCATTAGCAGCTGGTTCATTTGTGCTGTCTGGCGCTCATGGAGAGCAGTGAGCTTCTTTAGGCAGTAGGCGTGGATCATGTCAGGGCCTGGTGCGGTCCAGTTTTTCATACCTTAGACTTTTCACTTTCCTGGATGTCTGCCATTGTGATTGTAACTGGGTTCTGTTCAAGGAGGTTGCTGTGATCTTCTCTCAGAGCCACCAGCCACTGTGCATCACTGTTATGTGACTACAGATGGAAATTAGCATTTTGCTAAATCTGGTGCAGCCATTTTTTTTAATGTATCTGCACACTGTCCTTCAAATAAATAAATAAATAATTAAATAAATGACTCCTTCTCCCATATACCTTTCCAGTACTGTTCGGTTTCCAGCGTTGGTGGGTCTGCTCTGGTGTTATTACTCTGCCATTGAGCGTACACTTTTGTCGGTTGTGTTGCGAACAGACTGTTTATTTATCTGGCTTCATTATCTCATGTATACGTCTTTAGGTGGCTGGCAAAGGCTTGAAGCCTTTGTTTGGCGGTTTCCAGTGCTTCAGGTATGGGCATCTGGCTGTACCTCTTGGGTACTTGTTTTATTGCACCTCTCTGGGTCTCTGACAGTTGGCTCACTTCTCTCAGATTTTAGCCTCTAGCCGTCATTTCCATGGTGGGTATTGTTTCTCATAGCTCCCATGGTTGCTCTTACAGCCAAGCATCTCTAGGATCACTGCTGCTGAAGTGTATATCAGCTCATTGGTCTCTGTGATGGTTGAGGTAGGGATTGCTACATTCACATGCTACATTCACATCTTCTAGGAGACTTTCAGATGGTACTTCACTTAGTCTCTGCAGGTGGTGTCGGGGTTGCCTTGTGTTCATTCTGGCCATGATCTTATCTTATAATATATATATATATATATATATATATATATATATATATATATATATATATATATATATATATATATATATATATATATATATATATATATATATATATATATATATATACTATTGATGGATTCAAAATATATATTCAAGTATATTATGTTATCTCACTGTTCATTTTAAAGGTACTGTAATGTAATGTTCACTCTTTATTAGTCATTACTATTAGTTATAGTCAGTTCACTACTTTATTTAGTCATTATATTCAACTATGTAAACTATGTAATCTGCACTAATGTTTGTTCTTGAGTCTTGCAGAAAATGTCTTTTGAAAGTGCAGGATCCCATGGGAAGAAGGTCACGGTGAAACCTAAACAGAAACATCATGGGAGGATGTTTTGTGACCTTCTGGAAATGCAAAACAGAATATATTTCTCTGTGAATTTCGTCATATGTTTATGACGAAATTCACATTCCCCCCCCCTTCAGATGTGTATGTAACTAGGGTTTCCTAACTTTAATAAAAGAGGTGAAAAACGGTCTGGGCCCCAGAAAGGGTGGTGGTTTGTAACTGGGGTTTTTTGCCTCTCCGCTCTTTCTCCTCAATATTGAGACAAAATAATCTCTCTTGTCTTCTCTTCTCTTTTGAACTCTAATATAGGTTGTGAACCTGTCAACTATATATATATATATATATATATATATATATATATATATATATATATATATATATATATATATATATATATATATATATATATATATATATATATATATATATATATATAATATATAATATAACTATAACTTTTCTCATTCTGGATGTTTTCTGGATTTTTTTTTTTTTGCACTGAAAAACATAGACAAGCATGTGTCTTTACTGTGAGAGGGCTTGCATCTCCACAGACCTCACTCTTATTTGGCCTAGTCTTAGCCTAGGTTTTGCTGTTTATAAAGTCTCCCCAATTATTATAAACTCAAATTACATATTTCCAGTGCCCTATCTCCTGTGTCTTAGTGTAGCCAACCATCATTGCTGAGCGTTATGTAAAATTCTTTTATCTAACAGAGTAGTCTAAGAGTAGGATTACACGGGGGTAACCACTCTGCCGCAGTAACACACTCCACTCAAAGAGGTCAGGAGTCTAACCCACAACCTCCTCACTGGGAGGGGGACACAGGATAACATTTGTCACATAGTATTAAATGAGGTCCTACGCTTTGGGCTTAGAGGAGCAGATGTTGTTTTAATCTAATTCATTTTTACATAACAGCTCTGGGTCACAGCTGTTTTAAAACCTGGTGCCCAACCGAAAAAACAGTCAAGTGCACTGCAAAAAGCAATGCAGTTACAAATAAGACTACTTTAAAGGGCCCATATTACGCTATTTTCTGATCTATGTTATAATGTGTTTTGTTTCATTTATTCATGTTTAACATAGAAACTCTGCGTATTTAGGCTGAGTTCTTCTCTCAAATGGAAAACACTTTGTTCCACCTTGTGATATCATCATGTGGTAATGTAAGAAGAGCTCCAGTGTGTTTTTAAACTCCATACACCTTCACTAGAATCATTTGAATCGTTTCAGTCCTTGAATTGACCATCTCTACTGAATTAAAGGTAAAAGGAGGTGTTAACTTGAAAACTACCACTTCATGAAATCACAAGGTGGAACAGAGCATCTTGAGCTTTGGAGATGTAGACAGACTAATAATAAAGTGTTGCTCATGTGTGAATGAAACAAAACACAATCTCAGGTCTATTTTTGAGGAGGTAACAGCATTAGAACATGGCTTAAAGCGCACAAGAGTCTATTTTGCGTAATATACAACCTTTAATGTAAAATGTTTTTTATGAATGAAACCAGTGCAGGATTTGAAAGCCATTTTGAAGGGAAGATTGCATTGTGCATACTAAGTATCAGAGTGCTTGTTCATGCATGTGTTAATCTCTTTATCCAGATCACATGATTAAGTCTGTGTGTCTGTGTCTCATGTCTGTCGATGACTCAGAGTTTTGCAGGATTTAGATCAGGCCCTTATCCTTAGACCAGGTCCTGGTCTGTCAAACTCATCCTAGTCCTGGTTTAGTCCTGGATGGAACCTTTCTGGTGGTAGAGAGTACCCAACCAGCTTGTCTCCTTGGTGCTATTGCTTTAAAGGTATTTGTTTGCACAGACGAGCAGGTGATTGAAGAGATAATCTGGACTAAATTTAGACTCTCTCTCACTGTGACTGTGGAGACATGACAGGCCTATGAAAAGTACTAGACGTACTAGTAATAGTAGTAGTAGTAGTAGTAGTAGTAGTAGCAGTAGCAGTAGCACAAGTACTAGTAGTAGTAGTAGTACTAGTTGTAGCAGTAGTAATAGTAGTAGTAGCACTAGTAACAGTAGTAGTAGTAGTAGAACTAGTAGTAGTATCAGTAGCAGTAGTAATGGTAGTAACAGTAGCAGTAGTAGCAACAGCAGCAATAGTAATGGCAGCAGTAGTAATAGTAGAACTAGTAACAGTCATAGTATAATAGTATACAGTAGTAGTAGCAGTAGTAGTAGTTTTAGCAGTAACAAGTAGTAGTAGGAGTAGTAGTGGTAGTAACAGTAGTAGTGGTAGTAACGCAGATATTCAATGTAGCAGTAGTAATAGCAGCATCCATAGTAGTTGTAGCAAGTAGTAGCAGCAGCAATAGTAGTAGTAGTAGCAGTAGCAGTAGTAGTAGTAGTAGTAGTAGTAATAGTTGTTATTGTAGCAACATCTTAAGGACTTCTTCCCCATCCAAAACATGTAATATTTAGTTTTAAATTGCTAATCACTGTGGCAGCAGTCCTAATTTTTCATCCTTATGAAACACATAGACAGAGACACAATATTTGAACAATATGAATACAGACATGAAGACCCACTTTGATTTCACTGAATATAGTCAAAAGTGTGCGATAGCTGCTCTGAAAGTCAAAGGGAGATGTCATTTGTCTGGTTCCAGGAACAGTCCAAACTCGCCTCGCTCTGGCTCAAACAAACACATTACAGTGTGAAACAGCAGAGGTCTTTGTGCGTCATGATGTGCCGCTGTTTTGTTTGGGATCCTCCACAGTCAAATCACAGGGAAATGTGTCTCTACTGTAAGTGTGTCACTGACATTTCAGTTCTGATATTAAAGGAGCTGTGTGTGTCCTCGCTTCTTACTGTTTTAAATCAGACCTATTTTGCAAAATGGATTTTGCAGAGCTTTTAACCATGGTATAGTTGTTTACTTCTCATTTACACTTTGAAGTTGTATTTGGATTGATTCGTGTTCCCTTTGATGATCTGCAGCTACAGTATTCATCAGAGGTGCCAACTCTTCCTATTGGGCATTGTTTTAAATGAATATTATGATTTAAAATGTGTTATAACATAATGATCCACAGGTAATTATAGATGTAGAGCAGACATAAGCTCAACAGGTCTGATTTAAAAAGGTAAAACAATTGCAACTGAACCTGTGTTGCCAGGGTGGAAAGGCTATGTCTCATGTAAAAGTTCATAACCTCCAGAATTCACTCTCTGAGCTGCAGAGGCTGCACTGGCACTAGTTATCGATTGGCTGCAGGTGCTGGGGGTTAGGCAGTGACCATTCAGATCAGAGAGAGTCATGTTAGATTTATACCAAATGGATTTCAGCCCTGAAGCAGGCAACTCAAATGACAGAGTCACGTGAGGCTGATTATGCATTCTGATTGGATAATCATCTTGAACCTAAACATCAAATTATAACATAAACAACTTCATGTCCAATGTTTGTTTGTTTTTGTTTTGTTTTTTTTGTTTTTTTGGTTGTTGTTTTTTTGTTTTTTTGCAATTAAGAATAAATCAGTACAGTGGTCCCTGGTTTATCGTGGAGGTTACGTTATAAAACTAGTCAGCAATACGTGAAATGCACGAAATAGTCAGTTTAATTTTTTACAATTATTATATATGTTTTAAGGCTGTAAAACCCCTCACCACACACTTAGTTTTATTTAGTTTTATTTGGGTTTATTTGGGGTCAGAAGAGATGAAAACATGTTTTTTGGCAAAACGAAACAGATATCTAGTGAAAAAGAAAGAGAGAGGAGAGGGATAGAGGGATGAGAGAGGAAAAGAATGGAGAGAGAGCAAGAGAGGAGAGTCAGAGAGAAGATAAGAGAGATAAAGCAAGAGAAAAAGGGAGGGAGAGAGGTTAAGATTAAGGTACATTTTATTAGTAGACAGGGGGAAGACAAACTGTTGTCCCCGGGACCAGAGTCTTAGGGGCCCAGAATTGGACCATTTTAATACTAGAAGGTGGCCCATGTGAGCTTTCTTGCTCTGGGCCCCCCTTCTGGGCCTAAAATAATACATTGAAATATGTACATTATTACGGTGAGCAGGGTCGCCTCTCCACAGATCTGACTTGTTACTTTGCATGCTTGCATCTCCATGGAGGCAAAGGTGACATATACGCCCCATCGGAAAAGTTGCATACTGGAGTTTTAACTATGTTTTAGTGAAATCTTTCTTATGTAATTTAAAGTAACGGCCCTGTCCCCAAGGTGTGTGTTAGCATGCTGGTTGTTGTTAGGTTTACCAAGATGACAAACTCCACTCTGGTCTCTGAACGTTGTGAAAAGTGCTTATAAACTCATCAGGGGAAATAATTAGGATGTTCTGAATGCATAAGGTAAGTGAGGAATAACTTTGAACCACTGCAAACAGATCAGATTTTTACATTTATGAGATGGTAAAAAATATGGTAGAGCGCCATTACGCAGATGTTCTCCGACAGTCTCTCCTCTGTCCTCTGTATATCACCTGTGTTTGTAAAATCCAACTCTGGGACCTCTAGCATATCCCCAACCTGGCAACTGACTTTACCCGACCAAGGCCGCTCTCCGCTGGGACGCCGTAACCAGACACCGGGCCTCTCTGCGGAGGTGATAGAGGAGGAGGAGGTGTAGACACTTTTCCAGGTACAAAAAGAACAGAAGAAAAGAGAGACAGAAGAGGGACAGAGAGGCAGAGGGGAGCGAGAGGGGAAGGACAGGTGCATTGCTGTCTGCTTACTCTGCACTGCAAACGCATCTGAAGAGCCACACTGAAGCTAAGAGCAGCTACAATGGAAGACTAGTGGCTCGGTCCTCTCATTCACAAGAATCATTTTGACTTTATCATTAAAATAGCAGTTTTTTGGATCAAGATGAAAACTGGGAAGAAATCGTTTATTGGTAAGATTGATTTCCATTTGTTTTTTTGTTGTATGAAACTAGAAAGAAATTGGCAAGATGTTGCAATGGCTTTATTCTATTAGGGATTTGAACCAGGGACTTTGTGGCTGTGAGGAGAAAGAGCTGAACACCACGTCACAGAGCTGACGCTAGTGTTCATACAAGTTTAAAGGTGCACTTTGGATCTTTGATGTTTGGAGGGTCCACCACATGTTATTCCTTTCCCTGTAATGTTACACAGTATGGTATGAATTCATTACAGAAGATTCGTCTTGCTTGTCTCCGTGGAGGTTTAATGCCACTGCGGAACATTCCAGGCAAACAAATAACCATGGAGACAAGCAGGCAGAAGGGCCCTTCAGCAAAACAGTGCAACTTTATATGAGATGCATGAGGGAATGTACTTAACACGGCTGTGTTCAAAATACGGATACGCCCTACATTTAATTTGTGAGGGTGAAGGGGGAGTGGGGGGTTGGAGCGAGAGGGAAGGGATTCTTATCACAATGTCAGGTGCAGAAGAAGTACCAACTTTTGTTACTCAAGTAAAACTACAGATACTGAGGCGAAAACACTTTTGTAAAATTCAAAGTATCATATGGAAATCTTTACTTAAATCAAAAGATACTTTTTAAAGTATGAGTACTCATTTAAAAATGTATTTAAAGAGTAAAAAGTAAAAGTAAGTATTTTGTGCAGATCTTATAAAGCTTCAAATATGGTGATTTTGATAGAGATTTGTGCTGAAAATTGAAAAAAAAAAAAAAATCCCTGGTTGTTTTTATTTGTATATTTTAATTTGCTCAAATTACAAACAAGTTAAAAATAAACCCTTGGTCTTTTCAGCAGGTCTCAGACATTAATAAAAAATACTTCTACTTTTCAGTCCTGTTCAAAAATGTAGTGCAGTAGAAAGTGCAGATACTGCTCCAAAAATGTAGTTAAGTAAAGTACAGGTAACTAAAATGTTTACTTATGTTTACTTACTATTATTATTTTTACTTTAAGTTCGGATGAAAGTGTAAACATGAAAAAAATACATTAAAATGTGTCAAAAAACAGCTATATATCATTACAGACTCTTTTTTTTTTTGCACACAGCTGTGGATAGGACCAAACCATTGGCATTGTCTACTTATACTAATAATAGCTTTTATATGAATCACTCGCGTGGTGGGGAGTAAAGATGAGAAAACCTTTATTAGTCCCACAATGGGAAATTTCAGTATTGAAACACGCAGTGAAACAAGAGAACAGACATTCGGAAATAATAGACACTCAAAAAATAGACTTAAACACAAAAAAGTAAAATCAAATGTAAACACAAAAAAGTCAAATCAAATATAAGGCTACAACACTATTTCAATTATTTCATCCACATCTAGCCCTGGGACAGACTGACTGAAGAGTGGCTGTCTTTCCATGCCTGTAACCTCTATCTCTTTATCTCTTTTTGGTGTTATTATTGTTTATTCCTCCTCTCCTCTGCTGTTTCCCTGACAGCAAAGCCCTTGGTTACACATTTTCTCTTTCCTCTCCTCTTCTTTTTCTTGCTTTCTTCTGTCCTCTCCTCCTCCTTCACTCTCTCTCCTCTCTCACACACCTTTTTTCTCTTTCTCCACCTGGTCTCCCTCATCCTCCTCTCTGTATCTCTTCTATGTCCCTCCTCTTCTCATTCCTCCTCATCTCTTTCTCTTCCATCTCTCTCTCATAGTTTCATCTCTCTCTCACACTGCTCTCTCTCCCCTGTCCTTTCTCTCCTTCCACTCTTTTCTCTTTCTGTTCCTCGACTGTCCTTTATCCTCTCTATCTTTCTTATATCTTTCCTTGTCTCTATCTCTCCTTCATCTTTCCTGTCTCTCGTTCTTCTCCCTCCCTCCCCTCCTCTTTATCTCTTTCTTCTCCCTTCTTCTGTCTCTCTTCAATCTCTCATCTCCCCTGTCTTCTCTCACTCCCTCTGTGATCTTTCTCTTTTTCCTCTCTTCTTTTCATCTCTCTCTGTTTCTCTCACCTCCTCTTTCTGCTATCCTCTCCTCTTCTCTCTCTCCTTCCTCTTTCTCTCCCTCCCTCTCTCCTTACAAAGTACTTCCTGTCCTCTGGGAATTACATCACTTCTCCTCTATCACAAGACCAAACGTAGTCCTGGTCTTAAACCGGACAATGTGGGGTCTAATTTCACATCTCTTTGGTATTTGCGCAAAACATGGACTCCACATCTAATTATAAAGCAAATATAAAGCATCCTTGAACCAGGAAGTGTGCTGTTAGCATTAACAGAAAAACTCTGAAAGTCTATGCATGTGAATACAGATGATGTGTGTGGTAACAAGTGAGGTCATTTTCATACTGCCACTAGTTGGATCGACATAAAAGAGCATTCGCTAACATCTAGTCTCCTCCTGCAACTGTCTGCACAGGTGAGCCTGAGTCTGTCTGTGTCATTCAAACTGCTTTTTCTCCTTCCTCGTGCCTCATCTGCATACAGTCCTCATGGTGTGTTTAGCCACAGGTAAAAGAAAAGAGCACCTCCAACAGCATCTGTCTGTCCGCTTGAAGCACATTGTCATGTAAATAAGTTGGGGATCAGCTGATGGACTCTCTCATGGAGCGTGTTTGAATGGTGAACAAGGCCGACCCAAAAGCAAAGTAAACAGAACTAAACCTAGGCAAGGCAAGTTTATTTGTATAGCACAATTTGTACACACAAGTAATTCAAAGTGCTTTACAGAAAAGAAGGACACTAAAATCACACAAATCAAATCAAACAAATAATCACAAAAAATCATCATAAAATTAACATTAAAACAGAAGAGTGCAGAATAAAAATCCTTTCAGTTATATGCACATCGAAACAGAATTTTTTTGAGCCTGGATTGTGAAAGTGAAACATTGTGAAAGTAGAGGCCTGATTCACATCTTCAGGAATACTGTTCCAGGTTTTAGCTGCATAAAACTTAAACACTGATTCCCCATATTTAGTCCTGACTCTGGGCACCGGAAGGAGGCCTGTCTCTGAAGCCCTCAGAGTGTGAGATTCATATGGCACTAACATATCGGAGATGTACTTTGGTGCTGGTCCATGGAGAGACTTGTACACAAGCAGAGCTGCTTTAAAGTCTATTCTGTGAACCACAGGAGCCAGTGCAGGGACCTGAGCACAGGACATGTGCGAAGTACTTGCTAATTCTAGTCAGGACCCGAGCACACTAACGCGTGAAAACAACCTTAGATTTGTTTAAATACTACTCTCACAACATTGGCAGACGCCACTGACTGAAATAATCTACACCTAAAAATAACTGAGTCGTCCTTACAACAAATTTAATTTTAATTTTAAATTACATTTAACCTTATTGTGGCAGATGCTATCGTCAGTGACAGAGCTTGGTTGTGGACTTTCCATTACCGTAACTCCGCAACCAGTTGTGCTCTCATGTAAATTCAAAAGGCATCTCAAAGTAGAGGCATGGGGCTCTTTAAATATTTTACTGTCTTTACGGTAATTTGCTTATGTTGTCCCTCGAAGATGACCGATCAGAGCACAGGGGATTCTCCCAGTCAGGAGGAAAAATGTGGATGGATATGTAAAATAGAGTAGTTGTGTGAAAAATGCAGTACATTCTGATACTCCTTTAACATGATTTTTATGGCTAAAAAGAATAAAAGTCTAGGCGAGCTATACTGGCCAACAATGTGCTCAATCTTTAAAGGGTTAATGTTCTAATAAGTTAGAATTAGCAATGACACACAAAGTTGTCCCTTTGTAAACACAGGAGCATCCTCCGGTGAACTTTTGCCTGCATTTTTAAAGTGTTTAACGTGGCAGTGTCATTCCCGTCAGCTCCCTGTTCACTGCCTGATCTGTCTGGATTCAGCACAAGCCCCACACTGTCCCTCTCTTATGCACAGAATCAATTAGACAATAGTTAAGTTATGACAAGACAAATAAAAAATGAATGACAACCCTTTTATTTTGTTAAATTAGTGTTTAGACTGTCTAAAAATGTCTTCCTTATGCATAAACCGTCTCTGGGTGGAGTTTTGACAGAGGAATGCCTGTAGAAGGATTACATTTTAGAACTCACAACTTCCTGTATTTTTGTACATTTTCTTTTCAACTCTTTTCAGCAGCCACTTAACCGATGTAAAACTGTGATAAATATTTAGCACAGGTACTATCCCACCAAACCAGGGTTCATGATTGATTTTACAGTTTAGACCCTGACAGATTTCTCCCAAAACGCACCATATTTATGTGGCGATATCTCAAAACCACAAGTCCCTTTCCCTCCCTCTTTCACTGTGAGCTCATCTGAACCTGTGTCCTTCCTGCACTATGGCTAACCCATTTAGCACATCTGAACATGCTGATCAGGTTTATCTGTGAATCTGTGCAGGCTTTGGCTGCAGTGTGGCTAACGAGTTTGGCAGTGGTTTTCATGGTGGGTTAGCGCTGGAATGCTAATATTTAGAGCCTATTTTAATATCAGTTTCACTATTTAGTTAGTCCTGGTTTAGTCCTAGTTCAGTCCTGGTTTAGTCCCAGATCAGTCCTGGTTTAGTCCTGATTTAGTCCTGATTTAGTCCTGGTTTAGTCTGGGTTCTGTCCTGGTTTAACCTTAGTTTGGACCTAGTTTAGTCCGGATTTAGGCCTGATTTAGTCCTAGTTTAGTCCTGGTTTACACTTGCTTTAAACCTGATGTGGACTTGGTATAGGAACTAAATCTAAACCATGATGTCTTAGCTTCATTAGCTTCATTAGCTTCATTACAAATGTTCAGGACTCAGACTGCAGTGGTGAGGGAGTTACATTTACTTGAGTATATTTTTAAAGGTGCATTGTGTCATTTTTCCTTCCCTTGATGGTTATTTGTGTGCAAACTAACCAAATTGCCTGGTTTAGTCCTGCTTTAGACTTGGTTTAGTCCTGGTTCACTCCTGGTTTAGTTCTGGTTTTGACCTGGTTTAGCCCTAGTTTAGACCTGGTATAGTCTGGATTTAGACCTTGCTTAAAATTGTAAATAATATCTCAGATATTATGTATGGTAAAGGTCAAAAGAGCCGGATCCTTCTCCGTTGCATGGCATTTAAGTATCATGAGGTACATGTTTGGAAGTGACCTTTGACTTGTACACTCTGGCACTGTGTCTGACTGTCTACTGCTTATTATAAATGGTCTCTGTTAAAAACTTTCTGATAAAATGTTCAGCCTGGGTTCATATGCACTCCTTCAGTCACATGAGTCTCATGACTTTGATTCGAATGTGAGGTGAGCTGTATTAGCCTGGCCTCCAGACTGAAAGGCTCCATTTAGGGTCCACCTCCTCTGCCTAAGGAAAAACTCAGATCAAAACTAAAAATCCACTTTTTTCACTACTAAATTGTGTGGTGCTTTAATAGCACTGTGCTGTTCCTGGTCATTTTTTGCAATTCTATTGCAAACTAGGTGCATTTGCCGCTTTCTGGTCAAAAACGCCTAAATCTAAGTGTGTGCTGGCTTCAGCGGCCTCGTCAATTTCCAGTAGATGGTGACAAAACACAGAACTGCCCCGATTACAGACAGCTGTTTCTGATTACAAACACCTGGCTGCAGGTTTGAAGTAAGGATACTTGTTAGGCGTACTTGTTACGCTGTTCCTCCAAACCCCTCCCCTCTTCCCCCTCACTCTTCCCTTTGATCCTCCAGACCCCACCCCTCCTCCCCAAAACACTCTCTCTCACCTCACTCATAAACAAAATTTGAACATCATCCTCGTGTCTGCATTTGACCCAGAAGCTTGCAGTTTACTCTTAGTATAGTGATATTTTCAAAAGCTAAACCTATCAAAACATAATCCCATCCCTTCTTGATAAAATCCACTATTGTCATTGATAATATCTCTAGAAGATGGTAATAAAAAGAAAAGCAGAGATATCTCTTTTTCCTATTGAACTCTCCAAGAGTAAAAACGATGAGAAGTGTTTCAGTCGTGTGGTTCTCACATGTATAAAAGCCATGACTGAAGTGAGTTAAAGTCTGTATGGAGCGGCGCCACACATGACAGAGCAGACAGTACAGACGATACAGTGCACACAATGAACTATCAAAACCATGACAGGAATTGGCTTCGTTAGCTTCATTAGCCTCATTAGCCTCATTACTTTCATTAGCTTCAGGAAGAGGAGAGAAAGAGAGGAAGAGGGGAGAAAGAGAGGGAGAGGAGAGAGGAAAAACAGGGAGAGGAGAGAAAGAGAGGGAGAGGAGAGAGACGAAAGACAAGGGGAGGAGAGAAAGACAGGGGGAGGAGAGAGAGGAAAGACAAGGGGAGGAGAGAAAGAGAGGAAAGACAAGGGGAGAAGAGAAAGAGAGGGAGAGGAGAGAGGGAGAGGAGAGAGAGGGAGAGGAGAGAAAGTGAGGAAGAGGGGAGAAAGAGAGGCAGAGGAGAGAGAGGAAAATCAGGGAGAGGAGAGAAAGAGAGGGAGAGGAGAGAGGAAAGACAGAGGGAGGGGAGAAAGAGAGGGAGAGGAGAGAGAGGAAAGACAAAGGGAGGAGAGAAAGAGAGGGAGAGGAAAGATAAGGGGAGGAGAGAAAGAGAGGGAGAGGAGAGAGGGAGAGGAGAGAAAGCGAGAGGAGAGAGGGAGTGGAGTGAAAGAGAGGGAGAGGAGAGAGAGGGAGAGGAGAGAAAGAGAGGGAGAGGAGAGAGAGGGAGAGGAGAGAGAGGGAGAGGAGAGAAAGAAAGAGAGAGGGAGAGAGAGGGAGAGGAGAGAAAGAGAGGGAGAGGGGAGAGAGGAAAGATAGGGGGAGGAGAGAAAGAGAGATAAAAAAGAAAGAGGAAGGGATCAGGAGAAAGGAAAGGGGGAGGGGTAGAGAGAGGGAGAGGGAGGAAAAAGGCAGACAGAGAAGACAGAATATGACAGAGATGAAAGAGAGGAGAGACAAAAGCGAGGTAGAGGACAGAGATAGAAGAAAGAAAAGAAGAGGAGAAGGAAAAAAGGAAAGAAGGAAACAGATGAGAGAGGTGAGAGAGAGGAAAGAAAGAGAGGGAGAGGAAGAGAGGGGGGAGGAGAGAGAGGAATCAGAACAGGGAGGGAAAGAGAGAGGTTATGGTTAATGCGTCCTGACTCCTGCACAGTACATACAGCTAAAGGAAGGATTATGGAGCTGTTCCCAGAAATGTGAGAGTGGAACATGAGGGTAGAACATGAGGGGAGAACACGGGCAACAGAGAGGGCAGAGCCGTAGCAGAGTGGTTAACACTCTTATCACTAGTATCATACAGTTTCATTGCGCCCCGAAATAATGACCTATGAGTTTTGTGCATTCCTCCTGTGTCCTGCCTGTGAACAAACAGCTCAGAGTTCAACTTGCACGTCACAATTTTTTAAAACCTGTTTATTTTTGAAAACCTGTTTACCCCCAGAAACCTGAGCGACCAGTCCACATGACACCTCTCTCTCCCTCTCCAGTCCCTCTCTCCATTCAGTACAAATGACACCTCTCTCTCTCTCTCCTCCTCTCCAGTCCCTCTCTCTGTTTCCCTTGGTTTTCCATTTCTCTTCCTTTTTATATACCCCACACGCCCTCCCTCTCTCCCCTTCTCTCTTCACTTTCCTTCTCTCTTGTTCCATCCCCCCCCCCCATCTGTCTCTTTCCCTTCCTGCCCCTCACTCTCTTTCCTCTTCCTTAGTCCAATAAAGTCCTCAAAAAATCCTCTTCCTTCCTCCTCTCTCCCTCCTCCTTCTCTCTTCTGTCATCTCTCTCTCTTCTCTTCATCTCTTCCCTGTAGTCCTCCTCTCCTCACATTACTGTTTCTATATAATTCATGCTGGGCTCAGGTTTCACTCTAAACTGACAAACAGGATTCCCCTGGACTTCCTCACTCCTCTGAGCTGTGCATCACGTTTGGTGTGATGCCAAAACGCAAAACATCCATTCATTTTTTTCCACTTCCAGGGTCGTGGGGGCAGCAGTTCTCAACCAGATAAAGGTGGCTTGCCCTCTACGGGTGGGTGGTGAGTCCTTGCCTCAAGTGGAGGAGTTCAAGTGTCTCGTCTTCATGACTTCGTTCTCGTTCATGAGTGAGGGAAGGATGGAGTGTGAGATTGACAGGTGGATCGGTGCAGCATCTGCAGTGATGTGGTCGCTGTATCGGTCTGTTGTGGTGAAGAAGGACCTGAGCCAAAAGGCAAAGCTCTCGATTTACCCGCCAATCTACGTTCCTACCCTCACCTGTGGTCTTGAGCTTTGGGTGGCGGGGTTCTACCTTAGAGACAGGGTGGGGAGCTGAGTCACACAGGAGGAGCTCGGAGTAGAGCCGCTGTTCTTCCAGGACGAGAGGAGGTGGCTCTAGCATCTGTTCAGGATGCCTCCTAGATGCCTCCCTAGGGAGGTATTCCAGGCATGTCCCACCGGGAGGAGGCCCTGGGGAAAGCAAAACATCTGAAATGAAAACAGGTCAGGTCTTTAAAGAAGGGGCATTATGCAAATACAATTTTTTGGAGCTTCCTACTATGTTATAATGGTGTTTCCTCATCAAAAACGTGTCTGAAAAGGTTTTAGCCATCATCCGTGCATGTTTGAGTAATTTAGTGATCTCTCCTGGGCCCCATTCAAACCCTATTTATGGTTAGCAGTACAAGCCTGTACAAGGCTCTGCCCACAAGACAATTCTCCATAAATATCCAAAAATATGATACAAAACTGTACACAGCAACTTGACAAGCCTGATTTGATGTGCAGTAGTTTCATTAGTGAGAGGCAGCTGATTGTGTTGTGATAGCGCGCTGAAGTTGGAGTGACTTCAAAGGGAGGGGAGACTCAGAGCGTCAAAAACATGTTAATATGTTGTTTTGGGCAAATGTATAGCATTTTTAAAACACTAAAAGAAAACATGGTGATCTAAAGGAGAGAGGGAGACAAAGAAGAAAGAGAAGGAGAGAAAGAGGAGAGAGACAGAGGAAAGAGGGAGGTTAAGGTGAAGTGTGCTCTGATTCCTGCACAATACATGTAACTGAGGATTATCGAGCAGTTCTGGACATGTGAGTCCACTTGAGTGCTAATAAAGGTTAGAAAACAGATGAGAGCTGAGTGATGTCTGACCTCAGAACCAGGGAACTTTGATGATTCTGCTCAAACACCATCGTTTTGTTCTGTGACATTGTCAAGCTTTGATAATATATTTAAGATAAGCAATACGTGTAGCTACAGCAACAAAACACAAAAAGAAAGGTGCCAAATCGGGCATTGAAAGGATGGATCTCCAGGCCTAGGAGTCAAGTGTGCTATAGCCGTGCATTTGCTGACAGTAATATCGATATAATTGTTCCTGTTTCTAGACTTCACTTCCTCTCAAATAACACATCATGGTTCATGTGGTTATTCCTGATTGTCCAGTGTAGAGACCAGAAAGTTTAGTCTAGAAAAGTTGCCAACTGATTATAAATAGATGTGAACTCACCACAATCAAGAAAAGAAATTATCATGGGAAAACACTTCTCTTAGTGCTTCCTTCTTTAAGAATTCTTGGTCCCACTGCATGAGGTCATCAGGTGGTAATCTGAGAGTGCTGCTCTGTGTTTTTCACCTTCATCCGTGTAATCATTTCAGATCACTACAGCTTTAAAAGTACTTGTACATACCCAGAGACAGAGAGTGGCTTAAATAAATAAATGTAATAGTACATGTGCATATGCAGAGACAGAGAGTGACTCAATACAAATATATACGCAGAGTGTCGTAACAGGTGGGGTTGGGTGGACCAAAGACGTGCAGACTCGGGGCAGATTTACAGTGTTTATTTACAGAATGGTGAAATTCAGTTCAAACACAATAAATAATCCAGCGGGGGACAGGAGCCAGAGTCCAGGGCAGGATCCAAGAACGGAGCGCGCGGTACGGCGCTGGGGCGAGGTGCAGAGGACGAGCCGGGATCCGGGAACGTGGGCCACAGAGGCAAAGACCAGTAGACCAAAGCCAGGGAAAGGAGCAAGATGCAGGGCGAGGTCCAGGGGCGTAGTGTGCAGGAGACAAGGTGAAACAGTACCATACCAGGTCGGGGAAGCCAGGCAGGAGCGGAACGGAGCCGGGAGTGCGGGAGCTGGAGCAGGATGTGGACACGCGGACGATCTGGCCCCGAGTGTCTGGTCCGAGACGGTCCTGGAACCAGGGTGAAGACGAGCAGACGATCTGGCACCGAGTGTCTTCTTTCAGCTCCTTTTATCCACGGCAGGAGATGGTGATTGCGCTGATGAGTTCCAGGTGCACGCGGGAGGAGCCAAGAGCTCAGCCCAGATCCGGCAGGTGAGGGAGGGAAAGAGCAGGACAGGAGGAAAACTAGAGGCGGAATCCGTGGATCGTGACAGACAGAGAGTGATTTAGTACAAATATATAAATGTAATAGTACTTAAACACACGCAGACACAGAGAGTGACTTAGTACAAATATAAAAATGTAATAGTACTTGTACATATGTAGAGATAGAGAATGACTTTAACAAATATATAAATGTAATAGTACATGTACATACACAGAGACAGAGAGTGACTTTTGCAAATATATAAATGTAATAATACTTGAACATATGCAGAGACAGAGAGTGACTTAGTACAAATATATACATGTAATAGTACTTGTGTTATGTTCATGTATTTAAGCAGATTAGCCATATAGCCATGTAATTCCTTACATTTGAAATCATAGAAGCTACTGAGGATAATCCAAGTGAGTTATCTCACTGCACTGCAGTCTGACATGAATCCAGCAAAGTATCTCATTCATGAACTCAACTTTGTATAAAACACTGATATGAAATGACACTGAAACTCTGCTCAAAGTTGTACCTTTTAAAGTGGATACTTTTTACTTTTACTTCACCACATTTGAGAGCAGTATCTGGACTTTCTACTCTACTACATTTTTGAACAGGACTGAAAAGTAAAAGCATGTTTTATTATAGTTTGAGGCCTGCTGAAAAGGTTTATTTTTATCACGTCCGTAGTTTGAACAAACAAATAAAAACAGCTAGAAAAACGATCAACTCAGCACAAATCTGTGTCAAAATCACGACATTTGAAGTTTTATAAGATCTCCAAATCTGGGAAAAATACTTTTACTTTTTACTCTTTAAGTACATTTTTAAATGGGTACTTTAATACTGTTACTTAAGCAGATTTTTTTCAAATGATACTTTTACTTGAGTGTTTTTTTCCCTAAAAAGTACCAAAATGGAGTACTTCTTCCACCACTGCCTCTATCAAACTTGTATTCTGGCTCCTCTGTCCCGTAACACTGAAAAGCACATTAAAATGACTACATAATTGTGAGTACACATACACACTGAGCCCCCCATCGCCCAGAGCCAATGTCCACATCTCTGGAACATCATCGTCCGGAAGCTCTGCGGATTCCAAGTATCTCTCTGAGTAGAAATGCGTTATTCTGTTGTGTTCACTGTGATGTCGTTGGCACAGTTATGTAAAGAGACGAGAGGGGGGAGAAAACAGGGGAGGGGTAGAGGGTCAGTGGAACAGCTGTCGCTCTATAGGCTTAAAGGGAATGATGTCATAATTGTGAATTTATGTAAGCGGTGTCCCATTCACCTTCAATGCCCTTCTTTATACAGTTATGTTACAGAGATCAGGAGTCTAACCTCCTCACTGAGAGAAGGAGACAGGATAACTACTCTGCATTTGGTGTTAATACAAAATTCATCTTAAAATAATTAAACTAAAGCAGATTAAATTAACAAATGAGATTATATGTTAGAATGTTGTTTATTTGATAAAGGGAGATTTGCGTGGTGGAGAGGAAGAGGAGGAACTGGAGAGGTTGACACGGCTGAGGAGGCTGATGGTTCTGCTGCTGTGGTGAAGCTAAAGCAGAAGGGGAGAAAGAGTGTATTTAAATATATATTGGGCAAAATTGACTCTTGTGAGCATTAAGCCTTGTTAGAATGTTGTAAAAACAGGCCCGGAGTTGTGTTTTGTTTCATTCACACATGAGTAACTCTTTATTATTAGTCTGTCTACATCTCAAAAACTCAAAATACTCTGTTCCACCTTGTGATTACATGAAGTAGTAGTTTTCTACCACTAGTTTTCTCTGTCAATTCCAGAGCTGAAATCATCCAAATTATTCTAATGAAGGTGTATGGAAGGCATGTCCAAACTATGGCCCAGGGGCCAAGGGTGGCCCTCAGACCAATTTTTCTTGGCCCACAGGTTTCCAGGTGAATTGGCCCATATTACTCTTAAGCTGTATTTTTTTACTGCAAGTTTTGAAAAATCTACCTTGATAAAGCTAATATCAAATATTAAGTGTGTCCCTTTGAGGATCTAAGCATGAATGCTGCTGCTGATGCTGCTATTGTACATATTTTCTCCCTTTAAGTATTTCACTTGATTTTTTTAAGCATATCTTTTTAACTTTGTGCATGCCCTTATTTGTATTTGTATTTATTCAGTGTGTTTATGTTGCACTTTTTCACCGAAGCAAGTTCCTAGTTTGTGAACTGTGTTCACAGACTATGGCAATAAAAGTCTTCTGATTCTGATTCTGATTCTGATGAATAAACGTCTGGTGGTTCATTCTAACTTGAAAATGCACAATTATTCACTGTGTTGACCACCAGTCTATGGCCCTCCATCGGTCCTCAGCTTTGTCTGTGTTTTGATTGTGGCCCTTGATGAAAAAAGTTTGGGCACACTGGGTGTATGGAGTTTAAACACACAGGCGAGCACTTTCTGTATAACCACATGACATGACAAGGTGGAAAAGGGTGTTTTCAGTTTGAGAAGAACGCAGGGTTTGTGTGTTAAATGTGTGAATGAAGTGCCTTTAAGCATAATGTAAAGCCATATTTGTTTTGTCAATAAAACTAATGTAAAATTGTGACTGATAAGCATTGGGAGTCAGAATGATGTTTCATGTCTTCTTTCTTCTTATCGCTCAACCCTGCTACACTGTAATTCCACAAACGCAGGTCCTGTCATGTTATTGTTCCTAGAAACCGCCAAATTGTAAACATTTAACTCTATTTCTTTTCTATTTTCCTCTCATTCCCCTTGGAGCGTTTCCTCAGGCCTGTTTACCATTTAAATAAACCTGTTTTTGGTACAAACTTTATTAAATGAACTCAGCGCCCAAAGTGAAAGAGGACATTTAAAAACGTCTTTAGCAGAACCAGGTCAGACTGAAATAGTTGCTTTCCTCTGGACCGGGTCAGAGATGAGGAGTTCAAATGCCCCGTGAACTTGCATCATTCTAGTTGTAGTTTCCATTCCTATTTCAGAATAGACCTATTCTGCAAACTGGACTTTTCAGAGCTTTTAAATATTAAAGTGTCTTTGAGAGTCTGGAAAAAACAAATGTATTGTGACTACTCAATATCTGGAATCAGAGGAACTGTGAAATACACGAGAGTCACTATTAATCAATTAAAGAAGAGAGAAAAGTGAGAAAATGTTAATGCCTGTCTGAGAAAAGTGTATAAAGTGTGTGGTGAGGGGTTTTACAGCCTTAAAACATACATAATATTTGTAAAAAAATAAAGCTGACTACTTTGCGGATTTTGCCTATTGAGGGTTATTTTTACAACACCCACAATAAACAAGGGACCACTGTATTTTGTATTATTTGTACTACTTTCTACATTTAAAACACACAAAGGACATCAAATATATGAACCAAGATGTATGGAATTTTGAAGCAAAGAGAAAAAAGTGAAAGAACTCAATTATATTTTTTTTATATTTTAAATTCAGAACCTCAAACTATCCACCCTTTTCTTTGTCAACAGCTGCAAACACTTGGCCTTCTCGCAATGAGATTCCTGATGAAGTCACGGTGAAGAATGATAAAAGTGCAAACGAGGGTTCAAAGAAAGTGGTTTTTTTTTTTGTTTTGTTTTTTTTTGTTCCACGTGTGTCATTCATTGTTGCTTTCAGTGAAAATCTACAATGTAGTAATTCTGGAAATAAAGAAGAAACATACATAAGAAAGTGCAGCCAAAATTTTCACTGCTCTAGGCCCTACGTGTATGAATGTGGGTGAAGTGTCTTGCTCAATGACACAATGGCGGCATATAGTAGTAGAACCACTGATATCTGGGTCAGTGAGCCAACACTCCCAATTATTATTCATTTCATCCCATAACATCTATACTATACAAAATCATACACCAAAAAACATTTACAAAATAAATATTGTTTTATGTAAATCAGGCTCATTTGCATATGCTGTTGTGTATAAACAGTTTTCCGTTGTCCCAGTTTCTGTATTTGCGTCGGACCTCTTCGTATTTTGCCTTCACTCTCCAGCTTTGCATGGTGTTGTGTAACCTCGATTGCTGCTTATGACATAACATCCTCTTCATCACGGCAGAGGAGGAAGGCTGGCTGCAGCTCCAAAAGTCACGACCGGACGGGAAAATGGACCAATCATTGTTATCTCTGAACCAAACGACGCTCAAATGATCTGGATCAGGGCATAAGTAGCTAACACTGCATCCTATAATGTTAGCTAACTATCCAGTTCTGTAGAATTCCCAAATTTGTATGGCATCTTCAGAAACAGAAATGCTGTTTTGCATGAATTTGATTTTTTTTTTTTTTTCCTAGGTATCTGTACTAAATTTTAAAGTGGGTACTTTTTTACTTTTACTTTACTACATTTGAGAGCAGTATATATACTTTCTACTCCACTACATTTTTGAACTGGACTGAAAAGTAAAAGTATTTGAGGGTTTATTTTTAACACATTCATAGATTGAGCAAACAGAAATATACAAATAAAAACAGTTAAGTTTTAAAATTAAGGAAAGTTAATCTGAAGTGAGGGAAAAGTCATTTGATTCAAAATGATGGGTGACCAATGAACTTTTTCGTTTCTCATACATCACTGAAATAAACAAATATGATTGTGTTTGGCACGATGGAAGGCATGGCAGCTGATGTCTTTCTGTATCTGAATCTGTCAGGCAACTTTTTTATCAGACCACCTAGACCACAAAACCAAAATTAAAACAAAAGGACCTGAGACATCGAAAACAAACTTTTCAGCTTTTTTTTTTTTTTTTTTTTTTAAGCAATTTCAAGGAGGAGTAAAATTGTTAAAATTAATTCATAAAATGTTGAAAGCAGGAGGTAGAGTCTCTCCATTCACAACAATGAATATGGTATTTAGACAATCAGAACACAATATTCACAGTGTTCTGATTGTCTAAATACCATATTCAGACAATCAGAACACAATATTCACAGTGTTACATTTCTATACACATCGTTCACACAATATAAAATATGATTAACATTTAAATTTGGGAAGTTTTAGATTTTAAGGGATTACCACTCTCTAATGTCACGCCAGAATTCCTTGGACACAGAACAAGTAAAAAAAGATGCTCTATGGTTTCTTCAGCGAAATCACAAAAGGGACAGCCTAACTTCTCAAATGTGAACCATTTCTTAAGAAAATTGGACAATGGATACATTTTATGACAAATTTTGAATTGTGTTTCTTTAACTTTAGGGAAACTGGCAATTTAACGCAATTTGAAAACTCTTTTTTCGGCAGATTGTTTTTATTATAATCATGGAAAAATATGGATTTGAATGCATCTGTAATACATTTGTTACGTGCTTTTGCATGATTTTTAAGCTTGGTAGAGATGATTTAACATTGGAATGAACAACGGCATTTTGGAACAGGTGCATTAATGCTGTTGGAATAGCTTTACAAATTTGGTGGTATTCTCTGTTATTGTATTGCATTTTTAGAATTGAACTGTCAACTACCTAGAAATAAGGCAACCATACTAACACATAAGCCATACTCTTGCTGCATGTTTTGCATTTTCAGTGGGAGCAAGTGTAGATGTAGGTTCCAAGTATTATATCTGGGGCTGACCTTGTGCTTTTTGCCTTGACATCAGTTGTTAAGCTTTAGTCAAATCTAAGTATGCCGGATGGGTACCGTAAGTACTCATTGAAACTGAACCAGCAACCTCTTAGTTACATGGTGGCTACTAACATCTAAGCCACAGCGCTATTCTTGTCATAGTTGTTGGCGTAGGTTGTTCGAATGTAGGTTACAGGTATTGTGTCTGAGGCTGACCTTGTACTTGTTAAGCGCTAGTCAAATATAAGTGCGTCAATTCACCTCAGTGTCTCATTTCAAAGGTTTTTCCGGCTTTCGTTTATGGTGGAGTGGAATTCCTTTGTTATTCAATGACTGCAGTGGATCTGGGACTTTTCCATTCAGATAAAAAAAAAAAAGCATGTGAGGGGTGGGACTTGGGGGGGAATGAGAGGAGAGACAGAGAAAATTGGAGAAGAGAGTGAGGAGGAGATGTGGCGAGAGAGAAGAGGAGGAGAGGAAGAATGGAGGAGAGCGTGAGGAGATGGAAGAGGAGAGCGAGTGAGGGGGAGGAGGAGAAAACGGAGAGAGGAGAGAGAGAAGAGGGGGTTGGTGGTCACTCCCCCTCCTCCCTGCTCAGCTCAGTGCTTCAGATCAAACAGGAATAGAAATTAATGAATGAGTGAAAAAGGCAGAATGAACTGGTCAGATTTTGTACATTTCTGATCCTATAGATGCCACTTTGCAATCACTTATGCAGCTAACTGCTAATTAGCTTTCTGAGCATTTTCACACTGCTGCTCTAGAGTAAGGTGATGATGTCATACTCCCTGATAGGGGCAAAATCCATCACCACCTTTTGTTCAGTAGAAATGGTTAATTCCAGGGCTGAAATTAACCAAATAATTCTAATAGAGGCATATGGAGTTTAAAAATACAGTGGAGCGCTTCCTGTATTACCACATGACATCACAAATTGGAACAGGAAGAAACAACATAAGAACATAATATGAAAACAGCGTGATATAGACCTTTTAGCTTGCTATTTTAACACAAAAATCAAAACATGCCCTCCCATCTTATGTATGATAGTAGTGAGGAACATTTCGGGCTAAGCAATATTTCATTGAAGCAAACCCTCACTACAAAGTTACACAGTGCCCCTTTAAACATTACCATAAAACATACAGGTCTTTTTTTGTGCATAGCCATTTTAAAATTCATTATTTTTTTGTCCGTCCAACAACCCATTCCGTCTGGTTAAATAAATAAATAAATAAATAAATAAATAAATAAAAAATGGCTGCGGCGGAATCCCGTGACGTCAGCCCTCCCCCAGTGCGCTGTCTCCTGTGGCAACGCGGCTGACGTACGGAGGAGGGGGGCGTGGCTTGTATATAAACCTCCGCGGCGTTCTCCTTGTCAGTTAGAGAAAGATAAGACTCGCAGGAAGAGCGGACCAAACCGCGAGATTAAACGGCGACACGGCAAATTCTGGGCTTTTCCACGGACCTGAGGGGGAAGTACGGTAGCGTCTGTGGGTTTTTACGGTCTTTAAAGGATTTTAAATCGTTAAAAAGGTCCGAAAATGGCAGTAACCGAAGCTGGATGTGACCTAACTTACTGCAAGATGCGGGGGATTGTTGCCGTGTTGGCAGGTGAGCGCCAAAAAGACAAACCGGGTCGATTTTTACATTTTACCTGCTTAAGTATGCGTGTTTAAGTGGAATTTTATGTCTAATTGGTTGATAAAACTGGCTGTTCGTGCACTGTTTTTATAACAAGCGACTAAGGATGTAATACGGAAAACTTCATTTATCAGGAGCAGGTGCATATGAATTTGAATCTTCTTTTTTTTTTCACCCTCATCTACAAAAACATTAAAATTTCAATTCAAATGTCAACCCAGGTCTTGAGAGGGGTTTACACAATTCGATGACATACATTTGGCCAGTACAAGCCAAGTCAAGATGGATAGATTTCATTCGATCACATAATGAAAAGGCCTACTAGGATAAGAAAAAATGATCCAAAAATGAAATAAAATGTCCTCGTTGTGATGTCGCCTTGTGAAATGGCTCTTGGACGTGTCTTTGTTGAGACCTAACGTGGGTTTGTGAATGGGTGACCCGGGCTGGTTGCGTAACGTAAAGCCGCCGCAGTCTCGAGCGCTCACGCAAATCTGTCCTATAATTACGGCACTCGTGGTTGTTTGGCCTCAAACTGTGGATTAAACTCTCCGGTTCTTACATCAGAAGAGTCCCGTGGTCAGTTTGAAACATCTTAAAGCGCACCAATTTCACGTTTTTCTCATTATAACATGGTTTAGTAGTGGGATGTCATATGTGGTAAACATTTATCATAGTTTTACATAATTTAAGCAGTTTGTGGAAGAAAGTTGAAAAGGAAAGTACAAAAATACAGGAAGTTCTGGTTAGTTCTAACCCTACCTATCTCATCACGGGAAATTCCATCCAATATGCTGAGAGAATTTACGCACAAGGTGGACACGTTATTTAACAACATGTGAACAAAATAATGCCGTTATCATTTATTTTTATTACTTTAATCATAACTTATACATTTTGGACAGGTTTTGGCCCTCGTTATCATTATAATTGCCAGGTAACAGTTATGGAATGACCTCTATTGCCTGTGTCCAACCAGGATGTAAAATAATAAACTTCACCAAAATGACAAAACAGGCAAGATTTTTGTAAAATCTCAAATAAAATGTGTTTTTGTGAAGTGAGTGGTCTAGCCTGTCATCTGCACTTTAAACTAATACTGTATGTCTTTTGCAGCATTTATCAAAGAGAGGAAGATGGGACTGAACGACTTTATCCAGAAACTGGTCTCCACTCCACACATCTGCCAACAGTGAGTACTTTTCCACTGGCACAAGGCCAAGTACCTCCAAATGCACTCCAGGCAGAACTAATTGGCACAGATTGATTAGTCAGAGTCAGATATGCAACAAGTGCAGTGTCACTAATTGCATGTCCAGTTGAATGTTAGCATTAGATTTTCCATTGCTGTGTTCAAAATGAAATTGTGTAAAATGGGTTGTGTTCACAAGCTAGAGTTTGATGACATGTTGTAGAGTTTGGCCTATATGCCTATCAGGGGTTCACTTTTCTACTTTAATTTTTTTTGAAAATGCTATGTATTGCCAAAAAACTATGTATTAATATGCTTTATAAATTTTTTATTTTTTATTTTTTGACACACAAGTCACTCTCCCTTCACAATGTTATAACATGGTAGAATGCTTCAAAAAGTCAATTTTGCACAATTCCCCCTCTTTTAAATTGTTTTATTAATCAAAAAATACTCTTGAAAAAGATTCTTACTGTGAGTGGGCTCGCCTCTCCATTGATCTGACCTGTAACTTGGCCTGATGGCGGTACATATCTCCAAGGAGATGGATAAGTTAAGTACCATACTGTGGAACATTCTAGAAGACAAGCAGGCACATTATTGTGTGTTACATGTGTTACCGTGAATTATGACCCAAGTTCAACATAATTCTGAAGTAATGAAATGGTAATAAGCTTTGTAATGTTGGGTTTTGTTGGTTAAGCAAGGCACTAGACCTGAGCTGTATTGACAGAGTGATTAACTTAAGTATTAGCTAAACTGTGCATTAGCATTGTCTGCTCCTACTCTAGAGCTGCTAACAAAAGGTTAAGTAATACTGAAGTTGATATGTCTATTTGAAGGAAAATTTTTCATTTTAACTCATGCACATCATTTGCAGTGCCATGAGTCATGATCAATTATTTTTGGGCGACAGTGGCTCGGTGATTTGACCTTTGACCCTTCAACCAGAAGGTCTGTAGTTTGATCCCAGCTCAGTCTAGTGCATACTGTTCTGTTTTTGATTTTCAACAAATAAGGAGAGTGTGACTAACCGAAAAACTTTTGGCTAATGCTAGCTAGCTTGTGACTGTAATGTTATTTGAGAGAGACTTGTTTAACAGCATCAATCCTGTTGGAATTCCAGATAAATCAGTTCTTTATGGTCAGATTGTGTTTAAATAAAACTCAGATTAAAGTCTAATTTGAGTAACAGAGCTTCAGAAAGAGCAGTGCTTACAGTTGACATCACACTCCCAGGCAATGTTGATGAAATCAAAGTGCAAAGTATCAATAGATCTGAATAATTCTTACTATTTGTTGAGATTGACTTTATATAAATCCTAATTACGAAAGTGATTTGCATAAGGTAAGCACTAGATTTGGCTCCTTGTTCCTTCCTGGTAGAGTCCATTGTATCAGGAGCCAATCTGTTTAAAGAGCTGGTTTGAGCAGGTCATTCAAGAGCAGAGCTAATCTACGTCCCAGAAGAGCACAGGAATAGCCCCCTCATTCAAAAACTGGTGCAGCATCGGCTAATCACACCATCACCAACTTCAACGTGCCTTGCTAATCCCCGCTGTCCTCTAGCTTAATGCTATTAGCCACATGTAGCTCATTCAGGTGTCCAGAGGATACTTCCGCGTCATGGAAAAAACCTGTGAGAAAGTTGATGGGAATGTCAAAATGTCACCGGAAATACAGGAAATAATAATACAGTTTGTAAAAATTTGGTAGAGCTCCTTGAATTGTATCTGCGCAAAAACGGGAAAAAATAACTAGTCAATTTTAAACTGTTTGCAGTGGTCCAAAGTCAATCCTCACTTACCTTCTGCATTCTGAGCATCATAATTATTCACTGCAACTTTATAAGCACTTTTCATAATTTTCAGAGACCAGAGCGGAGTTTACAATCATGGTAAAACTAAAAAATAACTAGCATGCTAACTGTGCACTTCCTTATTCCCTATTACTGGACAATAAATTGCTCTTTAATCACATGCAGACAGCATGCAGTTGGAGGGTTTGAATAGGGCCCAGGAGTGATCGCTAAAATACTCAAACATGCAAGGATGATATCTAAAAGCACTTCAGGCATGTCTTTGAGTTGGCATATGTCCCTGTGTGTCAGATAACATGGTACAAAGCTCCAAAAAGTAGATTTAACATAATATCCCCTCTTTAAGTGAGAATCTGTTTGAACAAGTATCTGCTTTTATAAAGGAAATAAAGTTCTGAGAAAAAATATTCAAACAACAATCAATTGAATCTTTATAACAGGTTCAAGAGGTGAGAGGTAGATATTGAAAAGGATGAGTAATGCTGCAGAATTGATCATTATCTAATCAAAATCGAAACTTGAATTTTTCAACTGGCAAATTGTCAAAGTTTTTTGAAGTACCATAATTTCCTCCACAAAAAACTAAATCTGCTGTCTTATTCTGCATAAAAGCTGCTAACCCTGAAGTTTAGATTTGTACAAGCATGTCCTGAAATGTCCCTGTGTGTCTGATGGTCTCTGTGTGTGCCAAATGACCTCCCTGTGTCTCATGGGGTCTTATTCTGCTGAAAAACTGCTAACACTGAAGCTTAGATCTGTACAAACATGTTCTGAAATGTGAGTCTTGTATTAGTTTGTCATATTTCAGTCCTTTTGTCAATTCATCTGGATGTGTTTAAAACTGAACAGAATGATATTAAAACATAAATCATGCTTGTCAGAAAAATCACAATTGGATATTTTTTCCTAATCGTTCCAGTGTTACGAGTTTTTGAAAATGCATGTTAAAACCCTCAGCGTCATTAGAAACTTCTTGGAAACGCATGGTGTTGTGGTCATAGTCAGCCTGGTCATCTGTTCCTTCTTTAATTACACTAATTGAATTATGACTGTGCAACGTTGGTGACAGTTTTAGCTTTGCAGACCTGGTTTATGCTGGCTCCAGGTCGGGCTGTCTGTACAGCTGTTAAGACTGAAAAAGTTTAGCCGCACTTAGCACTAAAGCAGTCTATGTCACTGTCTGCAGTGCTGGGTTAGCAACGCCTTAAGCAAGCTCAGACAGGTCAAGATGTAACAACTATTTGACCTGGTTAGGAGCTGAGGAGGTAGCGGAGAGGAGCAGATGATGCAGAAGAGTCAGATGAAGCAGAGAATGCTTATCAACATTGTTGGCAATCTCAATTTCCAAATACAGTATAAAATTTGCACCCTAAAATAGCCACTTAAAAGACGAGCAAAACCTATTTGAAATTAATTTTAATGAAATTTTGACAATTTTCTGAGCTTTTTTGTTGTTTTGTTTTGCAGTGTGGAGGTGAACAACTTCCTGAAGATTGACGAGAACCAGAATGAGGAAATGGAAAGGGATGAACTTCCTGATCCGGTACAGACATAATAAACACAAAATTATTAAGTTATCATAACGTTATTTAACCTAAACAATTGAGTTATGATAACACAATTTCATCACTGATCTAATGTCCTGTGTTCTCATCAGATGTATCTCACCTCACGCAGTTCTCTGGCTGAAGACACACAGTAAGTCAGGACCAAACCAGGGGGAGGACTAAACCAAAAATGGAACTAAACCTGAACTACCCCATTTTTTTTAGTTCTACTTTGGACTAATCTATAACTGAAATGGGACTAAACCTGGCTGAGTCTTGGACCGGTCTGAATGAAGCAAAGAATGACACCATAATCGGAACTAAACCAGATTTTTAGGTCAACTTAGACCTAATAAAGGACTATCACAGTTTTCACTGCAGGCTAAACCCACACTTGAAACTAGAGACAGTCAGAAAGTTATAATTAAAGTAAGTTTTAATTTTAACAAATGTTTCTGTTTCAGGATCAAACCGTGTGATTTTGACTACCTCAAAATCATTGGGAAAGGCAGCTTTGGAAAGGTACGTTCAAATTAGTTTACCTCTATATTTAGTCTGTAATTAAAATGCAATGCCATGACAAAGTACAAAATTACTAAAATATATATTTCCATGATGACACAAACCACATTTAATCTAAGCTTTCACACAGCTTCCATTGTCAACAGTGTCTCGACTCCTATGCAAATCTATAGGAACCAGTATTTTCAGAGCTAAATACCTGAAGCACAGTCTGAATCCTGTTTGAACAACTCCAACTCTAGACTCATGTTTGTGTTTGTGCAGGTTCTACTGGCTCGGCACAAAGAATCCACCAAATATTATGCCGTCAAAGTCCTGCAAAAGAAGATTATACTGAAGAAGAAAGAGGTGAGCAAGTCTCAAATGTGCTATTGGTTTATATCTGGGGATTAATGTTTTGTAAGTGGGACAGCATATTTTCATCAAAACAGGTCAAAACCTAGTCTATAACAACTCTATAACAAACTAAACTAGGTCTGAACCAATCGTGTCTAAACAGTCTAAACAAGGAATGAAAAAGGTCCAAACCAGGATTATATCTGAACTAAACCAGGTCGGGACCAAACCGGGACCAAACCAGGAAACACTGTTTTTTAAACAAGACAATGATTAAGTCATAACCAGGGACGATAACCAGGGACGATAACCAGGGACGATAACCAGGGACGATAACCAGGGACGATAACCAGGGACGATAACCAGGGACGATAACCAGGGACGATAACCAGGGACGATAACCAGGGACGATAACCAGGGACGATAACCAGGGACGATAACCAGGGACGATAACCAGGGACGATAACCAGGGACGATAACCAGGGACGATAACCGCAATTAAAAGAGAGGATTGTGTTAGGGAGGGCATCTGATGCGTTCTTAAATTGATGAGACAATCAATATAGACACAAGAATGCAGATTAGGCTTGTTACAAATAAAAGTAGTAAGTGATGTTGTCAAGTATGGAAACATTTGAAACTGTTTAGCCAAGGTCAAAAAGGTGTTCTATAGTTTTATATTTAAATCGGTTACTAAATGAAGTAAATTTTTGTCAGTGATTCATTTATCTTTGTATCTAATATGATGTCACGTTGTTGTCACAGCAAAAGCACATCATGGCGGAGCGCAGTGTCCTGATGAAGAACATAAAGCACCCGTTCCTCGTGGGCCTGCACTACTCATTCCAAACCACAGACAAACTGTACTTTGTCCTGGATTACGTCAACGGAGGAGAGGTGAGAATAGAAGGTACTCTACTATAGAACATACTGTGTAGGATTATCTCTGTTTATATATTTATATGTAGACATTTGTCAGTACAGGAGACTACATTACAACATGGCTGTATTAAATGCACTTATCAATTGATACTTTGTAGCTTATGCCATCAAAATTCATTGGGGGTTTGGGGGGGTAACTGCTCTGTTTTAGGCTCTGTTAGGTTTTAATCTGAGTTTTATTTCAGCACAATCTGACCAGTATGAACTGACTTAGTTAGAACTATAACAGGCGAGCTGATTTTTTTCTGTTAAACTAATCTCTCTCAAATAACACAGGAAGGGCATCTGACACACAGGGACATATAGTTGTGATGTTAGTATTAAAGTCTAACCTGTTTTGTGCTTTGTCCTTAGTTGTTTTACCACCTTCAGAGGGAGAGGATTTTCTTGGAGCCCAGAGCTCGTTTTTACGCAGCTGAAATCGCCTCTGCCCTGGGTTACCTGCACTCCCTGCACATAGTCTACAGGTGAGGCATTACATCACAAACACCTGTGTAATGTAATGCAGAGGAGACTGTGGTGGCCCCCCATATTCTAATAATCTCTCCCACATTCTAAAAACAACCTGGAATATACACTGGCATCACAAAATTACACGTTGTTCTCCATTGTCTTATCATAAACATTTAAAAGTAATGATGCTGGACAGAGAGGACTGCACGATTAAATATAGGCAATAAACATCATTTATATTGCACAAATTGTATTAGATGAAATGACTCAAATCTAAAGTCTTTGTTCCACTTAGTCTACCCAGAATCAATGAGAAACACTGTAATGTCATTTATGTATGTGATGTATTCCAATTTCACTACTGCTAAAAGTCAAACAGGAAAGAACCACAGAGAAGTGTAACCCAAACCTTCAGGCAAAATCCTTTAGTCATAATCCTAGAGTCAATCAGTGGGTTGCAGAATAATGACAAATTAGGACTAGCAATTAACAGCAAAATATTATGATTTGAATGGAAAAACGTCCTCAAAATGTTGCCTACAGAAAGCCTAAATGCATGAATAGAAAACTTAAAATGGCTTAAGAGCTCCCCCAAGTGGACATATTTAGACATACCATAGTCTAACTGTAGCTGTTATCTGTTTGGTTAATACAAGCACAACTACTTAAAAATATCAATATAATTCATTTTGGAGGATTTTGAGACTTGTTATGTATTTGTTTGGTGTGAAGAATAACAACAGGTTGACATATTGACTAAAAATCTTAATCTGATTTTATTTATTTATTTATATATTTATTTGACAGGGACAATGCAATCTGACATAGTTACAACATGAACATTGCAGCTGATGTGATGCATATAGAGTTTATAGCAAAAGCTAATACAAAGAAAAACTCATTCATACTGAATTCTGTTTATTTGTAATGTTATTGTGATCATGTATTGCCAACACATAGAATAATATGACATATGTGTGCGTCACATAAATATTTATTACTATTACTATTACTGACCTCAGGGATCTGAAGCCAGAGAACATCCTGCTGGACTCTCAGGGACACATCGTTCTGACCGATTTTGGTTTGTGCAAAGAAGGACTGGAACCCAACGGGACCACCTCCACCTTCTGTGGGACACCAGAGGTGAATATATATGTGCTAAAACTATAACTGTATACAAAAACACACTAACACACCTCTTCCTTCTGTGTTTCATAAGACATAAATATATGAACTAGAAGCTATATGGCTGGATTAGTGTGAGCGCTCACTAACTAGCCTACACTTCTGTAGAACACCAGAAATTGCTCTTTACCAGAGGCACAGATTTTACTTTTTAAATTGCTCTTTACATGTACCACAAACCTCTCATTCCACTGGAGTTTAAAATAAAATATCTACAATTATTATGGAGCTCAAGAGTGACCACTGACCCCCTGGTGTTTTAAATGTGCTTTTTGGACAACCGTGTTATGGATCTTGGCACGTAGCTGGTTCGCCTCTGCAGTGTCTTTGAAATCTTAATATTTGAATTTTTTGAAAAGTTTATGGGAAAAGTTAATAGAAAATGTACTTCAAGAATGATAACGGGTGGTCACTATTGAGCTCCTTACTACTGTATAGTGTAAAGTTAAGCAATACTTGTTTTCTCTTCATCTCATCTCTTCATCGTGTCCTCAGTACTTGGCACCAGAGGTGCTGCAGAAACAGGCGTACGACCGGACTGTGGACTGGTGGTGCCTGGGGTCTGTGCTCTACGAGATGCTCTATGGACTGGTGAGGTTATTTTCAAATCTAATGCGCATTAGATTTTTATGATTATCCAATTTTGACTTAATTTGGTACGATTCATTTTGTTGGCTTTACACCAATCAAGTGGCAATTTTCATATATTGTTGTCATAATATAATATTTTTCAAGCATTTTTAGCAAAATCTTAAATCGGTCATTCACCATGTTACATTAGAACCGTCTTTCCTCCTCCTAACGGCCCTCCTTCTAAACTCCCTCTCTCTTGTGTCCCCAGCCTCCATTCTACAGCAGAAACACGGCTGAGATGTACAACAACATCCTGCACAAAACTCCTGTCCTGAAGCCCAATGTCTCCAACGCTGGACGAGACCTTCTGGAAGGGCTTCTACAGAAGGACCGGAGCAAGAGGCTAGGCTACAAGGACGACTTTGTGAGTGCAGAACATCATATATAATAATGCCTGAGTCAGTCAGATACAAGGACCATATTACACAATTTTTTTGATCTATGTTTTAATGCCGTTTTCTCATCACAAACAGACCTGGAGTTGTGTTTTGTTTCATTCACACATGTTTAACACACAGACCCTGCATATTTAAGCTGAGTTCTTCTCTCAAACTGAAAACACTCTTCATCACATTACTTGATGAGATGTAGACAGACCAATAATAAGTTTTGTTTCATTCACACATCTTTCAGTAACTCTTTAACTCCAGGTATGTTTTAAGGAGATAACAACATTATAAAATCTCTTGAAGCTCACGAGAATCACGAGAAGTTTGAGTAATATAGGACCTTATTAAGTCTTCATATATAATATGTTTGTATATATTATGCATGTGCTGATGCTTATATGTCTGTGTGTGTGCAGTTGGAGCTTAAGTATCACTCATTCTTCTCTCCCATAAACTGGGACGACCTCATGGCCAAAAAGATCACACCCCCTTTCCTGCCCTCAGTGGTGAGTTCACACATATGTGGTAAAAATACTAGAGTTTCAGTTTGAAATATAAATACATTTTACTTGTATGTACCGATTAGTAAAGATATTTTACAAACAAACCCTTTACTGTGTATACAATTCAATGCAAACATAACTGATGTTAGAACTGAACAGATTTCCCTCAATATATTTATATGGCAATTACTACTATAGATGGCTGCAAAATTATGAAAAAACACACAGGGACATTTAAGAACATGCTAGCAGAGGACATTTTTTGTGCACCAACACAAATTCTGATTTTTGAGTCAACAGTGATATATCATGCTGTTCTAACACTACAAGTACTGTTCCTGCTGCACATTAAATCAAACCTATGAGATCCATTGTTGGACCAGTATGAAGTTTTTGAACTGATACTGATATCCGATATTTGGCGTGCTGCTGTGGTCAGTAATCGATATTTGCCAATACTGATATTTGGCTTTTAAAAACCCTGTCTTTTTTGTAATTCTTTATTTTCAGACAGTGGAATACTTACACGGGGCAAACCATTAAAGCAAATACAAAATCTATCCAGTCTTTTTTTTTTTTTTTTTTTTTTTCACAAAAATGATACACAAACAGAACTTTGTACAAAGGGAGAGAGATAACAGTAGCTGCACTTTACCTTGACTCGTATAATAAATAAAAAAATAAAATGAAGTCTCAAGGCAGACACGAGAGTGAGGGGCCATCTCTTACAGCAGGATGAGCAAGTTGGGCTGGATCTCCACAAAGTCCGGCCGTAAAGGCTTAATATATTTAACCCAGTTAGACCATAATTTAATGAAAACCGGTTTCTTGAGGCGAATAGAGAAGGTAATCGCTTCCGTTACATGTATATCATTTACAATGTTTATCCACTCTGAGTTTGTGGGGGGCCCAGGAAGAAGCCAACGTCTTGTTATTGCCTTTTTAGCAGCTGATGTCAAAATTCGGAATAAGTATTTGTTTGTTCGCTGAAACTGATTATCACAATGACCAAAAAAAAGAGTTGAAAATTGTAATGTTACTTTTACTTTAAGTATACTTACTACTGTCCTGTGGAACTCGACCCAAAATGGTTGTATTATTGGGCAGTCCCAGAATATATTCCCATGATCAGCTTCCTGGGCCCCACACTATCTCCAACATCCAGCATTCCCAGCTCCAAAATGTATTTTTTGCTTTGGCGTAATAAAAAAGCGCATTAAACATTTCCAATTAAACTCGCGCCAAATATGAGAATTAGTACACCTCCATTGAGATTCACAAATATTCAGCCAATCATAATTTGATATTATCAGTCAGGAATATTGCAAGTATTGGATCATTAAGGTCCGTTTTAACCCAAATGTTATGTTCAAAATAATTCCTCAATTGCAGATATCTTAAAAAGTCATAATTTTCAAGCTGGTATTCCGTCTTCAAACTATCAAAATCCTTAAATTTACCATTTTCTGTAAGTGAATAAAAAGTTGTCACTCCCAGAGTCACAGAGTCCATCGTCTAAAAGTATTGTCCATTAAGTTAGGCCTAAATCCAGAATCAAAAGCACACCACTGTATGATTTGTATTTTATCATTTAACAGACATTCTCCTTTTACTTTCATCCAAATTTTTAACTGAGTTTTAATAAAAGGATTCTTAATATCCTTGATATAAGAATCCAGCATTTATCCTTGATAAAAGAATCCAGCATTTATGGGCCAAGACTGCATGTATTGGAGGGTCTTTAACTACAAGTTCTATATCTTTCCATCTAGACTGAAATTTTGGGGAGCACATATTAATAAGAGGCTTGAGTTGTGCAGCATAAAAATATCCTTTAAAGTATGGTAGGGCCATGCCCCCTTCTCCTTTTAAAAGCTGTAAAGTTTTATATTTAACCCTGGGTCTTTTTCCTTGCCAGATGAATCTAGAAATTATCTAAGTCTGAGAATTCTTTTGAAGTAACTTCCACTGGAAGAGCTTGGAATAAGAAAAGATATCTTGGGAGTATGTTCATTTTCACACTTTCAATTCTGTGGTTCAGACTCAGAAAGGAAACAGAGTTCCATCTTCTGATATCTTCTTAAATTTTTATTAATAAAGGGCTGTAATTAATTTCTGCCAGTGTTGCAATATCCTTTGGTAAATAAATACCCAAATATTTCAGTGTTTGTTGATCCCAATTAAGAACATATTTGTCACGAATTTGTTTCAGAGGTGAATAATTGAAAGATAAAAGTTGGGTCTTTTGTATATTCAGTTTATATCCTGAGTATTTGCCAAATGTTTGTAAAAGTGCCATCACCTCTGGAAACGTATTAGTAGGTTCAGATAGATGGACCAAAACATCATCTGCATACAGAGCAACCTTATGGTCCTCTCCATTTACACTGATGCCCTTTATACTTTCAGTCTGTCTTAGTCACTGTGCCAGGGGCTCAATATAAAGAGCAAACAAAATTGGAGATGTGGGACACCCTTGTCTTGATCCAGGCTGTAATTTGATAGATTTTGAAAGATGCCCAAGAATTTTTATTCTTGCAGATGGCTTATTGTAGTGTACGAATAACTTGAATGAAATTTGAATGTACACCAAATCTATCCAGTACTTTATATACAAAAAACAACTGATCGAGTCAAATGCTTTTTCAGCATCTAGGCTTATCAACAGAGCCTCCAATTCGTGCTGATGAATGTGATGTAAAATATGTAAGGAGTGTCGAATGTTATCATGCGTTTGTCTCTGCAAAACAAAACCAGTCTGATCTGTGTGTATAAGGTATGGAAGTAATTTTTCCAGTCTTTTAGCAAGAATACTTGTAAATAACTTATATTCCACATTTAGCACTGAAATTGGCCTGTATGAGCCACACTCCAGTCTATTTTTACCTTCTTTGGGAATAATTGAAATAACTGCTTCCCTCCATGAGGGTGGCATCTTTGAGTTTTTCATGACCATGTTAACTGCCTTGAGAAGGCATGGGGTTAGTTCAGATCTGAGTGATTGGTACCAATCTGGAGGAAAGCCATCTGGGCCAGGAGATTTATTAGCCTTCAGCTTGGAGATGGTGCTATTGAGTTCTTTTTCTGTTATCTCAGCTGTCAAAATGCTATTATGTTCCTCAGATAGTCTAGGTAAATTAAGAGTCAAGAAATGCCTCAATTTTTTGTTCACCCTCTATGGGTGGTTGTGTGCACAAATTTCTATAGTATTTTTCAAATGCTTCCTGTAGTTGCTCTTGTTTATACAGTATAGCACTTGAGTCTGGGTCCTTAATTTTGTATGCATTACCTTCAGCTCTCTTTCTGCAGCCTTCTTGCAAGTATTTTTGCAGGCTTGGGGCCTGCTTCATAGTATTTTTGTTTCACAAAGACAAACTTTTTTTCAACCTCTTGTGAATACAGTAGATTTATTTCATTCCGTGTTTTTTTTCATCTCCTCTAAAAGTTTTGGGCACTGTTTATCCTTATGTTGCATTTCGCAACATGCATTTTGCATTTTGTTATGTGAACACCAAGAGATAATTCTCCCTCGCATTACAGCTTTTAGAGTATCCCACACTATATCTGGATCCACCTCACCTGTATCATTAGTCTCCAAAAACATTTTATTTCCTGGCTCATCCAAGCCACAAACTGAGGGTTATTTAAAACACTTGTATTGAGTCTCCATAATGTATTCGGGGGGTATCTCCAATATCTACTGTACAGAAAATGGGGGCATGATCAGATAAATCAATAGAGCCAATGGCACAGCTACCTATTCTATAACGATCTTTCTTTAACACAAATAAGTAATCTATTCTGGAGTAGGTATCGTGCGGATGAGAATAAAACGTATAATCGCGACTAGATAGATAAAAATCTCTCCAAAGGTCTATTATGCCCAACTCTCCCATTAGATTATTGACTTTATTATGCAGTGCGGTTGTGGGTATATTTTTGGATGTGTCTAAATTGGGATTAAGCCTAATATTCCAATCACCCCCACAGATTAGTCTCCGGTGCTCCAATCATTAAGTCAAACAAACTTCTATAAAATGCAAAATTACTTCCAGGTGGGACATAGACATTGCAAATGGTAATTATTACGTTGTTTATTTTCCCTGTGACCACTATGTACCTTCCTTCTATATCTGACTCCCCAGATACATATTCAAAGGGTATTTTTTTGTGATATTAATATAATAACTCCTCACCTTCGTCCTCCCTTGTATGATGAGTAGTAAGCTTTTGTATACCCCATTCTTTTCAGCTTTTCATGTTCTGAGAGTGAGAGGTGTGTCTCTTGTAAAAGTACAATTTGAGCATTTTCACGTTTAACTTTTGATAATATTTTGGTCCTCTTAGCTGCACTTGAGATTCCCTTCATGTTAAAAGAAACTATTTTTATATATTTTGTACTCATAGCGTATTAAATATGCGATATAATTATCACGCATGTAAAATAAACAAAAAAATAAAATTATAATAAATAAATAAATCTCCCTATATGTTTAAACTTGTGCACCATCAAACTCTCTCCCAAAGAGCAAGTAAACACAAACAATAAAAATGATAAAACATTGAACAAAATATAGCAGAACATTAAAATCCCATCTTAAAAATGGAGTAAAGATCACAAATTAACTTTTCATTTTTGCAAAAATAATACCAAAATGATTTTAAGGTGATTCAAATAATTGGTTACATGTTTGCGTCACATTCTGCCATATAAAGCTCTTCTATTTCCATTTTGACTCATGAGTTTATAAAGGGTGCAAAAATATCTGCAAATATCAATTATATTGATAAGATCCAACTTTTTTTACTTTATTTTTACAGATCATATTTCTCTTATTCTAACACCTCTCTCCCCTCTCTTTCTCTTTCTTCCTCTCTTCAGTCTGGCCCCACGGATCTGCAGCACTTTGACCCGGAGTTCACCCACCTTCCTGTGTCCTCGTCCCTGAGCTCAGACACGCTGCACCTGACCAGCTCCATCCGGGAAGCAGCCGGAGCATTCCCGGGGTTCTCCTATGGACCACCGGAGGACCACATATTTGAGCACTCCCACTTTGTCTGACCAAATGAAAACTTTCCAGTAACTATCGAAAAAACTGTCAAAATGGAAAAATGAACAAAAAACTGGAAATGATCAGCCCGAAAAGATTTTGGGACCAATTTCCACAGGTCAAGATTTTTACAAGGATATGTGATTTCAAAAACTGTTTATCAGTTTGAAAAGAGAAATTGAAAACTTAAACAAGGTTCAGTTATGTAAGGCAAATTTGCATTCATTTAAATATAACAATGTACAAATGAGACAGAAATCATGAAGGTGCATTTTCATCATGAAAATGCATTGGCAAGATACAGTATTATATTCTAATGACTGGGCACATTTACACATGAATCAGTACAAGACAATTAATCCCAAAATAAGAACTTGCTTCAGTGATACTACTACTAATACCCTAAAAGAAATCATGTCCTCTTGAACTAAAAAAACAGGTTTTAAATTACAAATAAAAACACATCACACTTTTTTTTTTTTTTTCACAAAATATAGCTAAAAATAAAAAAAATACCGTCAAATGGAAATTTTGTACATCAGTTCACCTCTGGATATTTTTTCTTTGTTAAATTCTCCTCCCCCCGCCCCCCCCCCCCCCCCCCCTCCTCTTCCCCTCTCCTTCTCTGTGCCAACTCTGCAGCACCTGCTCAAGTTTAAACTAAAGAAAGAAAAGTGCCTGAAGTTCACAAGGTAGTTTATATGGAAAAAAAATTGGGAAGTTTAATCTAAAATATCTTCTTGTCACCAAAAGTTTGTTGTGATCCTTTTCTTCTACAGAATTTAAAATGTGTTATGTTTCACAGTGGCGGAAAAATCAATTGTGGGATTTCTCTTGCAGCTGCTTTAATCTGCTTTAAAGAGGGGGGTATTGTGCAAACTTTTAGAGGTTTCAATAATGTTCCCTGATCAGAAACATGCCTGAAGAGGTTTTAGATGTCATCCATGCATGTTTGAGTAATGTAGCGGGGAGCAAACGGAGGGGATATTAAACTTGGACCAACTGCTGCTTTTCCTACAATTTTTTTTTCTCCATGAATCTATCAAAATTTTTAACAAATGTACTTTGTAGAAATACTTATGTTTACTTTAAAGAGGGGTTATGCAAAAATTGACTTTGATGTTGTTCCCTCCTCAAAAACATGCCTGAAGAGGTTTTCGATGGTCATCCATGGATGTTTGAGTAATTTTAGCGATCTCTCATGGGCACTATTCGAAAAATGACAATTCTCCATAAATATATAGAAACATGATACAAAACTGTACACAGCAAGTTCACAAACCTGATGTGATGTGTAGTAGTTTAATTTGCGGGATTCATGCTGATTGTGTTGTGATAGCTCTCTGAAGGGGGAGTGACTTAACACAAAAAGCAAAGGAAGGGGAGACTCAATAGTGACCAAAAACAAAAGTGAAACTTATAAAACATGTTAATACATTGTCTTGGGTGAATACAGCATTTTCAAAACAATAAAAGGTAACATGGTGTACTAAATGTTATGTGTTGCTGTTAATACCCCACAGAAGTGTTATACCCCCTCTTTAAGTCTAGTGTATAGAACTATATGAACCAGCAATAATGACAGTAGCACAAGCTGTATGCATTTTACTGACTGCTGTTTAAATTAGAATATATTAAATTAAAAATGTAATGTTATTTTTGTATTGCATCATGTTGTAGAGAGAATTTGTGATGTTTTGTGCCTGTCCAAGGATGCACATATCTGGTTTTCATTCCATTGAAAAAAAATAGTTTGTTTTAAGGTGCAATCCACTATTTTGTGTGGTCATGAGATGCTAAAAATGTCATTTGATATGGGAGAAGACACAAGCAACTAACCAGGTTTTCAAACTGTAAAAAAAAAAAAAAAAAGTGTCTATATATTTGACCTTTTTACAAAATGGTGGACTGTCTCTTGAAATGGTGAATCCTGATGAACCACTAGAAGGTGCAGTCTCCAAGACATCTGTGTTGAGTTGAAAGCTGTGAGAGTGCAATCAAGTTATATATATATATATATATATATAACTTGATTATATATATATATAATACACACACACACACACGTTTAACTATAGCTTATAAAATAAAATGGAAATTTAAATTATGAAATGCTAAATCTGACCCAATGTTTAAATGTTTGTAGGTATTTAAATGTTGACGCCTGCTGATAAAATACGCACAGTTTTCTTCCATGTTTTTTTGGGAGGGTCTTGAAAATATTGTATTTTTGTTTATTTATTTTCTTCGATTTTGTGTAAATGAGTTGACATCATTGGAAATATCTGTGAAATAAAAAGTCTAAACATGAAAGTTTATTTTAATCTAGTAATTTAAAAATAATAATAATTAAGCTAGTAGTAATTGTAACTTTTAGCCAAAGAAATAGACTTCAATAAAAGCATGTTTGTTCATTTTGGTTGTGTTTATTACACTGAAAAGCCTCCTTGATGTGAGCGGGCTTGCATCTTATACTGCATATAACAGGAAAATGAAACCATATACAATTAAAACCACATTACTGAACTTGCCATTGTAGAGGACTGTCGTAGTGAGGAATGTGCACCTGTTTTAAAGACAAATGTTGTTTTATGAGCTGTAGCTGTACCTGCGCCTGACCCACGCACTGACGCACGGACACCTGTCGCTTCTCGTCTTCTCAGAGAGATGCTTCATGAGAGGAGATTCCGAGCTTTGTGCAGGCTGAAAAACAAGAAAAAAATGAACTGTTCAGATAATTTGTAGTTTATTATTTATTATTATTTAGTAACATTTGAAACTACTGTTCAGATAAACTGTAGTTTATTATGTATTATTATTTGGTAACATTTGAAACTAAAATCGTAAATAGTTGATTGATTAACTAGAATCACATTGACAACATATAATTCAAATATTAAAATAACCTGGGGACTGCGGATGTAAATTAGCTCTGTAGCTATAATCCGGCATATTTACATTTGTTTACAACAGATGTTCATTAATGTGCATTGTCCCTATCAAATAAATAAATAAATAAATAAATAAATAAATAAATAAATAAATAAATAAATAAATAAATAAATAAAAAAACCGAATGTATAAAATCAATCTTGAAAGTATAAACATACTACGTATAGATGCACATCGTATGTTAAATGTAAATAGAGGAAATACTTCATAACCTAATACAAGTATAATATTTTGAGTCTATGCGTATAAGTATTTTATAGTATAGTATTTTAGTATTTTATATTTTAATTACGGAGTTAGAAATCTCCCCTGAAATGATCTCTGATACACACTCCGCATGCGCAGAAGAAAACACCGCTAGCTTCCTGCAAAACACAGCCCCTAAACAACATTCAAAGCTTTTACAGCATAAACCAAATTTGGGCCGTTAAGTTTAACCCGGATACCGCTTTCTCCTTCAATGGTGAGACTTTTACCCGCTTTTTCGAACTCATTTTCGGAGCACGGCCGTAACTTAGCATGAGCACGCTGCTAGCCGCTGCAGCCGCTGTTTATGGCGGCGGGGCCCGACTACTTTTTCTGGATTGAGAAAACTTTAAAACCATCGTTACTTTAACATCACCCGGTCCCCGAATGTCACCTGCACTCTTTCACAACGTGCAGCCTTTCTCTCGAACTATTAATAATGCCATTGTTTGTTTTTAATTGGAATTTTGTGACGAATTTGGTGGTCAATCTTGCTTGTGTAGTGGACATGCTAACACGCTAATGCTACAGACACTTGTTTAGTCTGGACATTATTAGGAATTTGCGATAGTTGCTGGTGATTTAGGTGTTTTATTGTTTTGATTCGTGTGTTGCCATCTTGTTTACTAAATTTCACATTTAAAAGTTGTTGTTAAAGCCATGTTCAGAGCTAGCCGGGATAAAGCTGTTGACAGACAAGGGATGGACGTGACTTGGGTTCATTGTGTTCTTCTGGGTTTGACCAGTGACACGTGAACAGGGAAAACACGGCTGGAAAATGCATAAAATGTGTATTATAATCTAGACATTGTTGAAACTGATGGTGGCACTAATGCATGTTTTTTGTCAATTTATTTTAACAATTTGTATAGCTCGATACTCTGACTGCTTAAAGTTTACATAATGGCATTTTATTCAATACAGTTACAAATATACGCTGCCACTACTGCCAGTAGTAAAGTAACTACTTTCTACATTTTATATACATACTGAAGATATCAAATGGAAATTTGTAAAAAAGAAAATAAGTTAAATAACTCCACAAAATATTTTTCGACAGCATAGGGTGGCTACTTTGAGAATTTGTATATACAATAATTAAGAAATATATTTAGTAGTGGTGTTTACCTGTTTTCTTTTTTCTACTTAATTCCATATGTTTTTCTTAATATATCTGATGTCTTCATTATGTATGCAACATATAGAAAGTAGTAAAAAAAAAAAAAAAAATACTTTGAATGAAAGGGTGTGTCCACATTTTGACAATTGTGACAATACAATGAAGGGGTGATTTTGCTAGTGTTTTAATGTATTAACTATATGTTCATTTTAATAAGCTATATCTCTTAACTCAGATCTTCTGAGTGAACTACCTTAAACCTAAATCACCTCTGATCATAGGAGTTTATCAGCAGTATTTTGTGGGATGAGTCTAAAACTTGTCAACTTAAAAGCACATGGCTACTTTGCATACGTAAACTGATCTGTTGACAGCTGTATCTGCTCCCTCACTCATGCAGTGTAACATGGAAAGTGTGGCTCAGCCCGATAGACAAAACAGCAGAAAGATTTAACATGAATGAATGAAGCAAACACATGTATGTTATTTAAATGAAATGAGGACTAACAGTGGTGGATAATTTATGAACAGAGACACAATCTATTGAACTTTTAGTCTTGAACAATCTAGTTCAATACTAAAGCTAGTATTAAAATCAAATATTACTTTGAACAGGTATCATGCTAAGGCCTGACGTGATTAATCAGACAGTTAAATCAGCCTTAATATACATATTTTGTATTAATGGAAGTAATGGGCCCCATTCAGACACATGCTTTACCAACTTCAGCTCTCCGTTATTATGGTCATGAAAATGACACAAGGAACATGTAAAAACTTTAGCTTTACCTTTTTATGGGGCTTTCATGATCCAGACAACTAATAAATTTATCAAAAGAGTAACTGCCAGATGAACAAAATAATCATTAGCTGCCCAATGATGGTTGCCATGTAAAACTCGCTTGATCCAAAATATGCACTTCTTTACAAAGATGTGAGTCTGGTCACCAGTGAATCTCCCGGTGTTCATGGGTATGATGGGTATGTTTGACAGCTGGATTACCCGGGGGGACACACATGGTCCATCTCTATCAAAACAAATACGGATGCTTACGAGGAAAAAAAGGGCTCTGAAAAACATAGCGGATCTGTGCAGAATCAATGAGCAAAACACAAGAGTTTCACGTGTCAATGAACAAATCTGATTGGACAATCATGTTTGGTTCTGGCCCGAGACATGACAGAGGGAGTGGAGACCAGATGGATATCCCTCTATATAAAAAATACAGAGAGATATCAGTCTGCACATGTCAGACAAGTGTAGAACTGCACCATCCACTGGGCTGGAGCTTTCCTCAGCTGCCACAGGACATTCATCAACACGGCCCTTCTCCTCCTGTAGACACACTCTGTGCCCCATCTTTAATATTGATATATCTGTTTGTGGATCATCTACCATTATAATTAACTCAACTTAGGGCTGCAGGATATTGGGAAAAAATGACTTGCGATTTTATTTGTGATATGTCATGTTGTTTATTCTAATCCAAGAATCCCATGTATTTCAGAACATGATTGTAGAGGTCTAAACTACAGGTACAAGATTTTTCTATAAAAAGACAGGGCATTTTGTTCTTTGAGGAGGACATTTTCTAAATAATAAGCTCTGTGTAATTTTTATTAAAATCAGAAAACATAAAATGAACAACAAACGAGGCATTGTTTTAATATTTATTATGCCTTAAAATTTGCAATGATTATTCATTCATTCCATAGAAATACAACTCGGTAGGAGGTAGTGATGCTAACAGTGAGGTTGACAGGCACAGTTATGCATAGAGCCAATTGAAGAATTTGAGATTTGAAGATTGTGGCAACTCAAATAGCACTTTGATTCTATTGTGATAAATCATGCAGCCCAAACTCTTAAAGCTCAGATTGGTCTGAAGTAGGTTAGCTGCGTCCACAGCCCAAAGTATCACATGTGACCTGCACAATTATTATGACAGTTGTCTCAGTAGAAGTCACTCACTTGTACAATCCTTGCATAAGTCCCCATTATATGCTGCTAATTAGCTTCTTTTTCTTATTTACACCTTTTTAATTTCATCTTTTCTCACACGTCTGTGCTCCTCTCCTCAGTGCGACCTACTTTACCTTTCTTTTCTCTGTATCACCTAAACGTGCTGCTAAACCAGGTTAGATCTTATCCTGCCTATTGATATCACTAATACTCCAAATGTAGGCTATTGCATGTAAGGCGGCACGCTTGGCTTATCTTGCGGAGGTTAACCAGAGGAGGGGGGCGTGCGGGAGCGTCAGTACCCCACGTGAGGTGCATGTGCCGGGGATTAGCGGGTTTCCTGATGCCCCTAGGTGATACGGAGGAGCCAGGGGTAGATTGTGGGTTTTTGGGGGCAGAGGGAGGAGAGAGAGGAGAGAGGTTGTGGTTATAAAAGGGAGCGAGCTGAAGGAGGAGGTAATGTCTTCAATATTAGTGATAGTTCGACAAGAAACTGATAGGAGCAACCAAAAGGACTGAAAATATCCAACTAGCACAAGGTAGGGTCAGAATTATCGGAAATTTGATACTTACCAATACTAAAACTATTATAGAAACTAGATACTCATTTGAGCAGGTATCAATACTAAAAAAAAGTCACAACATTTGAGCTTTGCGGAACAGCTTAGGTAGGCATATCAGAGCAAGTAAGAAGAAAGTAGTATAATTTTGTGTCTGAAAATTGCATTGTATTACTAAAACAGTAGATTTCTTTATCTTCATTGTGGTATTGGTATCAAGTGTTGAGTCAGTTCCTTAGTATCGAAATTTAGTTTGAAATTTTAGTATGGTGGCAATACTAGCTCAAGAGTGGGTTCTGACTTTAAGTGCATCTAATAGGTTTTTATGCTTTTCTAATTCTGGTTTGGTGGGTTAGTACCTGTCCTAAATATTTATATTAGTTTTACATAAGTGGCAGTTTGTGAAAAAAGTTCAGTACAAAAATACAGGAAATAGCGCTGAATTGTAAAATGGAATACTACACAGAAAATTCCATCCAAAATACATAGAGACAATTTTCTGGCAGTCTAAACACAAAAAAATAAAGGTGTTCTTATGTCAGTAGTCTAGTAGTCTAATCATAACTTAGGGGTGGATTTTTTTTGTACATTTTGCAGGGAAATATTGATCTGTTGACATGTGTTTTGTGAAGCAGGGTCCGAGGAGAGGAGGAGAGTGAGACGTGTGACAGGAGCTGAAGATGGATGACACTCAGGAGCTGCCGGTAAGATAAAGATTTGTTTTATTTTTATTTTTATTGTAATTTAACCAAAAGGCCAAATAACCTGAAAATCTATATTTTGAGAGAAGTTGTTTATCCTTTACATTTCTGAATCATTGGGTATCAAATTAAATTACACAAAATGGGTTCTTGTGAGCTTCAGGCTATGTTATAATGCTGTTACCTACTCAGTTGTGTTTTGTTGCATTCACACATGTTTCATAACCCTTTATTATTAGCCTGTCTACATATGTAAAGCTCAGAAATGCTCTGTTCCACCTTGTGATGTCATCTAGTGGCTGTTTTGGAGTCAAGAGCTCCTTTTGCCTTTAGTTCAATAGAGATAGGAAATTCCAGGGCTGGATTCATCTAAATGATTCTACTGAAGGTGTATGGAGTTTAAAAACACAGTGAAGCACTTCTATGACATCATAAGTTGGAACAGTGTGTGGGGGGATAAGAACTCCACCTAAATATGCAGGGTCTGTGTGTTAAACATGTGTGAATGAAACAAAACACAACTCCAGGTCTGCTTGTGATGAGGAAACAACATTATAACATACATCAGAATATGGCGTAATATGGACCTTTTAAAAGAGGAACGTCCTTTTTATCTTTTTATCTTGCCCACTAGAGATGACCTAGCCGTTGCACATAGATGTCCCTTACCACTGTTAAAAATGTATCTTTAGACCCTCAGTACCATTTCAGATGAGGAGAATGAGCCGTCAACACTAATAATTTGCATATTTATTTCACGTCATGTTTGGGTTCGCGTGTACTCTTCTCATTTAGTTTGTGTATAAATGTACAATGTACAATACAATGACAATCTATCATCAATATGGCCAGATGACATTGTTCTTTATCTGTAAATGTATAAAAAGGGAGTAATGTATTTGCAATATGCAAACATACTGCATGATTACATAATGGCAAATATCTTGGAAAAGTAACTGAAACAAAGCGTGGGAAGCCTGAAAGTATAGTGTCACTGATTTTGTGTGGTCAATGGTCAGTTTCTTTCAGATATTTAGAATTGGTCAAAAACAGTGTAACCCACTTTCCTCTGAAGCACCCAGAGTAATTAGTTAAAATGTGAATACATTACATACCGGTACACATCTTGAAACTGATCTAATATTATGTACTCATTTACTTTTCTGTTTATTTTCAGACTAAGAAGGCCAAGCTCGACCTTGACCCGGCTCTGGAAAAAGACCCAAGGTTTGTGAAATCAGTTCTGTGGTTTAGGGATGCAGGTAGCCATTGTTTTATTAGTCGTATAGTAGTTTGGGTGAATAATAGAGATCGACCGATTTGGGTTTTCCAGAGAGCAATTGCTGATATTTTTGGGTTAATAGGTTACAATTCACCCATTTGCGGTCTCGCTGTTTCGCGGTCTCGCTGTTTCGCGGCCTCGCTGTTTCGCGGCCTCGCTGTTTCGCGGTCTCACTGTTTCGTGGATTTTTTTAATGCAATCTTACACGCTTTTTTATAGTGTATGAACATGCATTCTATTCTGTTTCCTGATTGGCTAAGTGACTTTAGACCATTGTCAATCAATCTCCTACAATTCAATTCTACAGAATGCCTTTAGCCAAATTTACATAAATGTGTGATCAACACTACAGCGGAGTGGCACCAGGACGAAGAGGCACGGTCAGAGGAACTGTGAAATATGCTATAATATCACTATTAATTCATTAAAGAAGAGAGAAATGTGACAAAATGTTAATGCCTGTCTGAGAAAAGTGTATAAAGTGTGTGGTGAGGGATTTTACAGCCTTAAAAAAAAAAAATATATATATATATATATATATATATATATATATACATACACATACATACAAAACATATAATATCTGTTAAAAAAAAAAAAAAAGGCTGACTACTTGCTGATTTCGCCTACTGTGGGTTAGTTTTAGAACGTAACCCCCGCAATAAATGAGGGATCACTGTATACACTACCAGTCAAAAGTTTGGACACTTTGTTTTCTATTTACTACATTTTATATACATACAGAAGACATCAAATATATGAAACAATAACTCAACAAAATATTTTTGTCTATATTCAAGAATCCATCCTAGTCGACAGCGCTGCAAACTCTAGCCCTTCTGTTAACGAGTTTCATGAAGTCTCCTGAAATGGTTTTCACTTCACAACTGTGTCTTTGCAGAGTCAAGAAATGATAAACATCCAAATGAGGGTTCAAAATAAAGAGTGTTAATTAAAAAGATAAAAATAAACAGACCTAAAACAGTCTGTAGTTTTGAAGTTATTTGTTTCCTTCATTCCACTTGTGTCATTCATAGTTTTGATGCTTTCAGTGAGAATCTATAAGTAAATAATCATGGAAATAAAGAAGAAACAAAAATGGAAACATGTGTCCAAACTTTTGACTGGTTGTGTACATTGGTTTTCCTTTAGAGCTGAAGACCGAAGTCCCAGTGATGTGCTGGATTCTTCACAACAGGAAGCGTCTTATTCTGCTCTGTCTAATGCTCTGGACTCAGGTAAGGATCAGTATAAGGATATGAAAGTGGTGTGTGTGAGTGTTGTTGCTGATGGAACAGGCAAATTGGCAGCCTCACTTCAGTCAGTCTGTCCCAGGGCAGCTGTAGCTACAAAAGCAAAGAGTGTGGAGTGAATGAATAATGCTGTGTTTGCAGTGGAAGTTTTTTAAAAAGTGTTATATAAATCCAGTGCATTATACCTATTTCAGTTCCTGTTTTTAGTACCAGGCTGTCCCCATTTGATGTATGTTCACAATGAATAGGAACTAGGGACTGAGGTGACATTTTGGGGACTTTTTTTGGCCCCTGCTCTGGGACAGATGCTTTCTAGTCAGACCTAAAAATGCCTTTATGGGAAACACGAGAATTTACTTTGATACATAAACTCTAAAAATAGAATTCTTTATTAGTAAATATTAATTCAAATCATGAACAACTATGGTCCTGTATTACACAAAATTAACTCTTATGAGCTTTAAGCCATGTTATAATGCTGTTACCTCCTCAAAAACAGACCTGGAGTTGTGTTTGTTTCAATCACACGTACTACGGTTTACTTTTAGTTCAGTAGAGATTGGCAATTCCATAGCTGAAATCATCCAATTCTGATTCTCGTGAAGATAAATGGAGTGGAGCACTTCTGTATTACCACATGACATCACAAGGTGGTACAGAGTGTTGTCTGTTTGACATAAGAACTCAGCTTAAATATGCAGGGTTTGCGTGTTAAACATGTGTGAATGAAACAATATACAACTCCTGGGATGTTTTTGATGAGGAAACAACATTATAACAGATCAGCTCTTGGCTCTTGGTACTGTTATTGTGAAGTCGCCTAATGGCTCTATTGTCCCCAAAAATTCCACAAATCTCTTATGAGTCTCTGTTTAGACCTGACTGAGTCCCAGTTTAAATGAACTGGCATTATTAGTATTTTTATTTTAACACATTTTACGTTTTTATTTTTTTGTTTTTTTAATTTTCAGGAGAGCAGGAGCAAACAGACAATGAAGGCCCCACAACTCAAGCATGCACTGACCCTATAACCTCCTATGGACACTCAGGTATGGATACAAATATATGAAAATAAGGATAAATGCAATAAAATGTTCAACTGTAACTGTGGATATCTCTGACAGACTCAACAGGGACCAGTGAATTCACACAGCAGGTTTATCAGGGGAACAGGTGAGTATTTTACAGAGATGGTACTGGTTTACAGGCTTCCTTTTGTGGTTACAGTGCAATCCAAGAATCACAGTTTGTAGTTTGTAGAGATCTACAGGGTAAGCAGCTTTTATACAGGAGACCCCATGGAGACAGAGGGAGGGCATCTGACACACACAGGGAGGGCATCTGACACACAGGGACAGAAGTTTGTAGAGGTATTGTATTTCTTTGTAAAACAAATGTGATTTTGATTGATATATATATATCTTGCATCCCAACTTGCAAGGAAGAGGAAAATTATTAGTTTAGGACTGCAGAGCAGTTATATGAAGCCTGTTGAAAGCTGAGAGAATAATGTTTCACCTTTTAAACTCTAAAATAGTAATAGACGGTAAATGCGCTGATTAGTTAATGTTCACCTATTTAACTTATTTCAGTTATTCATACTGTCTCCCTCTCTCCCTCTTTCCCTAACTCCTCTAATCTTACTTTCTCTCTCTCTTTCTCACTTTCCCTCTTTTTTTCTCTCTCCCAACCCTCTTCCACCTTGCCCCCATCTCTCCCCCACACCCACCTCTTTCTCTCCCCTAATATTTCCCTCCTTCCTTTCTTCCCTCTCTCCCCTTCACTAACTTTGATCTTACTCTCCCTGCTCTCACCCCTCTCTTTCTTTATCTCTCCCTTCCCTCTTCCATCTTGCCCCCTCTCTCTTTCTCCCCTTCTTCCCTCCATCTCTCACCCATACCCCCTGGAAACCTCTTCCCTCTGCCCCCTCTCTTCTTCTCGTTCTGCTGTCTCTGTCTCTTCCTCCCGCTCCTCCCTGTCTTCTCTCTCCCTCCTCTGTCTCAGCCCTTCCGTCACCTCGTTCGGCCCGGTCTCCTTCCCTCCTTTGGCTCAGTCGGGTCTGTACTCATCCTTCTCACAGAGTGGACAGACATATGGACTCCCTCCTTTCGGTCAGTTTGATTTAAATGTTGTTTTTGTTTTTCTGTTGAACTAACTTTCACTCAGCTGCAGCCGCACATCTGCTCATAACCTCCTGTTACTATGATAGTCTGGGTTTTTGCAATGAGTTTCTATTCAAACTGAAATAATTAGAACAAATATGAGATGAGTCTTGTTCAAGGTCTAGGATTGAATGATGTCTTAGTTTCAGATGTAGGGCAGGGGAATACTGATACTTTGCAGCTGATGTCATCAACATTCCCTGGGAGTGTGAAGCTAACTGGAGGCACTGCTCTGTCTATAGCTCTGTTACTCAAACTAGACTTTAATCTGAGCTTTGTTCTAACACACTTTGACCAGAAGGAACTGGTTTAGCTGGAACTACAACAGGTGAGCTGAATTGTGCTGAAAAGTCTCTCTCAAATACTCACAAGCTAGCTAGGATTAGCCAATAATTTCTCACCTTTTTGTTGAAATTTAACTCCTAAACAGGACCATGCACACTTATATTGATCAAAGGCTCCTGAAAATGTGTTGTTTAAATCAATTTGGGTTTTTTTTGTTGTTTTTTTTTTGTAAATGTGTGCATTGTGTTACCATGGTAACTGCTGAACCTTCCACAATAAAAGTACACAACACCCCCAGAGTGATGTCACTGCAAAGTATCAATATAAATCTATGGAAGATTCATTGTTTTTGAAAGAAATCCCTAAACTTCTGATCCACAAATGTTGAACCTTGTCATTATTTGTTTGATTGTTATATTAATGTCATAGCTTAAAGTCCTTTCAGTTGACTTTTTTTTTTTTCAATTAATTGATTAGTTGCTGAGAGCACAAAAGCCTGATGAAGGTAGTGATTTTTACTATATTTGACAGACCAAAAGCTTATAGGTCACTATGTAATTTTTGTCTTTTGCTGTAAATAAAAAAAAAACAATGAATGACTAAAAATTATAACTGAGTTCTGTCAACTGGGCAAACGTTTTTAATACTTTATTTCAATTTCAATACTTTATTTCAATTGTAATTTGTTTTGGTTAAAAAAAAAGACAGACATTGACATTATTGCTGTAAGCCTTTGGTTAATCAGTCGATGGAGTCTTAGCCAGAATGTGCGATCATTTTATTTAGATTATATGGATTTATATGAGACAACAGCAGAAAGGAGAAGTGAGTGACTGAGCGAGTTAGCGGAAAAAGTTGTATTTTTAGATATTTATAGATATTTGTATGTAAAAAACAGATTAAATTCATTAAACTAATCATGATTCACAAGGTTAATCTGTCTTCATATAAATGCATTGTTTCCTAGTACTTTTTCTGCATAAATGGTAGTTTGTGCATGAACTCCAATGCAGATGCAGTCTTGAGATACATAGAGATACATAATATCTTGGAGCTTTTACCACGCCCCCTTTTTAGTCGACTAATCGATCAGCAGCACATTAGTCACATTTAGTCTTTAGAATTCTTCAGTTGACTACAGGCCAAGTTGACAAATTATGATGGACATATTTTAGTGGACAAAGTGAACTCTGCTCTTAAATGCATCAAACCCTCTATCATCTTAAGCTTGTTCTTGGTCCACTTCCTGTCTGTCGCTGAGCACTTCCTGCCTCCTCTCACTTCTTCAGGAGCTTTGTGGCCGGGCGTCAAATCAGAGGCAGCGCCCTCGGAGGCGCCCTCTACTGGTCAGCCCGGGTTTCTCAGCTTCAGCGCCGCATACTGCCCCGCTCAGGCTGCGCCGCTACACTACTCCTACCCCAGCCAAGGCAAGCCGTCTGTACCCGCAACACCTAATCTCTGCATTCACTGATAACAGCAGATCATAGTTTAACAGCTTTAGGTTTAAATATTCATGTTAAATGTGTTTTTTTGTAAATCAGGCTCGAGTTTTACCACATCCAGTGTTTACTCCAGTCTCCCCTCGGCCACTGCCCCCACCACCGTGTCCTCTACTGCTCCACAGGTAATCCAGGGTTTAACTGTTAATCATTTAACCATTGGATTTATACAGCGCCTTTCAACACACCCAAAATGTTTTACAGTGCCGTATTCATTCACTGCACACTCTGTGGTGGTAAGCTGCAATTAGCTGTAGCCACAGTTGCCCTGGGGCAGACTGACAGAGGTCAGGCTGCCAATCTGACCCATTGGCCCCTCCCGCCAACACTCACTCACCACATTCACTCTAGGCAGTGTGAGTGAAGTGTCTTGCCTAAGGACACAACAATTGTGCCCACTGTGGCAGCTGGTATTCCCAGGGGTCTCCCATCCAAGTACTAACCAAGCCTGGGCTTGCTTAGCTTCTGACATCAGACGAGATTAAGTTTTGACAAGCTGCTATGGCCAGAACATGACATCACAACATTCTATAGGCTAATAATTTTTATACAGATCGGGGCAGCTAAAATTAATGTTAAGAGGCTGATTTTTGTTTTGTAATATCACATTTTAGGATCTAGTCACTAATAGGTTGTGTGCTAAAATTACAATAAACTGTGCTACTAAATGTGATTTTACAGTATGGAGACTGTGGGCTGCTGAGACTATTTTTGGTACATTAGCCTGTTGTCTAAAAAAAAATGTTTTTAAATTGTAATTTCTGTATTGGAATTGGTATCCATGTTTGTTAGAATTCCATACTGCTTTTGCCTAAAATCTTCCACAGTATTGCATTAATTTATCTCAACTCAATGGAGACAGGATCAGGTGACTCCATCTGGCCAAGCTACAGGACAGATCTTTGGAGAGGTGACCTCACTCACAATGCTTTTAAACACATGCATTCTTGCTGTTAAAAAATCCATCCATTTTCTTCCTCTTCTGGGACAGTAGTTTAAGCAGAGATGCCCTGACTTCTTTCCCCAGACACTTCTTCCAGCTCTTCTGAGACCCTGAGGCATTCCCAGTCCAGCCAATAGACATAGTCCCTCCTGCATGTCCTGGGTCTTCCCGGGGGCCTCCTCCCGGTGGGATATGCCCAGAACACCTTGCCAGGGAGGCATTTAGGAGGCATCTTGAGCAGATGCCTGAGCCACCACTGCTACTCCATGTGGAGACTCTATTCTGAGCTCCTCCCTTGTGACTGAGCTCCTCTCCCTATCTCTAAGGGAGCGCCCAGCCACCCTACTGAGGAAAATCATTAAAACGCTTGTATCTGCCATCTTGTCCTTTTGCTCATTACCCAAAGCTCATGACCATATGAGAAACATAGGTTAAAAATTCTCTGAAAAAAGAGACTTGAATATAAATTCAGAGTAGGTAAGTTTAATGTGAGATTGTGAAACTTTTCAGTCAATGCAAACTTATAATTTTTGCCATATACTGACCAACTTCTACATGTGTAACTCGCCATCTCTCTGTCTCTCTATGTCTCTCTCTCACTCTCTGTCTCCCCCTAGGAGTTGAGCAGTTACAGCGCTCTGGGGCAGTTCCCTCAATACTATTCTCTGCCTCAGTCCTTCGTCCCTGCAGCTCTGTCGTCCTCCGACGATCACTCCGCCTCCTCCGGCTTTAAATCTGAGGAGGCTGCGGCTGCTGGACTGCCCCCTAGAGGTGAGCTATAACTTTCTGAAAATCTTTAAACTACAGCAGACTCAAAGACCCAGACCTGCAGTGATTCATAATCTGGCTCATGTCAGACTGATCTGTGCTGCACTGTGACTTCTACACATTTATCTGGAGCAGCTCTCGCTGAAAGTGATCTGGAAAACACAATGTTATGTGAGGGTTTTTTTCTTCAGACTCCTCTCCTCCTGAGTCGCTCCCGGCTGCTGCAGCTCTGCCTACAGCGCCCCCAACAGGAGCGCGGGAGCAGGATGACGTGAGCCGCAGGAACTCCATGGGAAAATCCAAAGGAAAAAACAAGAAGGCAGAGAGTCCACCTACCGAGACAGACCTGGAGGTAACAGTGGACCATAGACATATACTAGTACTACTGCTATTAGAACTACTGTGGTCCCTCGTTTTTCGGTGGGGTTATGTTCTAAAAATATCCCACAATAGGCGAAATTCGCAAAGTAGTCAGTTTTTTTTTCTTCTTACAATTATTAAATATGATTTAAGGCTGTAAAACCCCTCACCACACACTTCATACACTTTTCTCAGACAGGCATTAACATATTTTCACATTTTTCTCTTGTTTAAACACTCTCAAAGTTCAAACCTTCATATATTATATCCCTCTTCCCTTTGTTCACGTGCCTCTGCTCCAGCGGTCTCCACAGAGGCGCCTCTCCGTGCAAAGAAACACTTAAGTCCAAAGCGTTTCTGAAATTTGCCGGTGCAGAACGTTTCATCGACATTGTGGTCTTTGTCAGGGTGAAAACTTGCAAACATACAGCACTTCAGAGTCACAGTGCAATCCAACATTTATGTAAATGTGGCCCTAATATATTGTTCTCAGTCTCTTGAAGCTGTGGTTTGGCGGGTTACAGTTAGATTTAATATGATGTATTTTCTTCAACTTCAACTTCACTTTATTTGTGTCCCCCATGGGGCAATTAGTTTTGCAGCAAAGAGAATACAAAAAATACAAACACATATAACACTCTCATCTTTTCCTTGTAAGATTAATGAATTTGTATATGGTCCCTGTCAAATAAAGAATAAAGAAAGAAAGATATAAAAACATTGAAAGGACATAAAAAAACAGTACATATTTGTCCATCCACAGAGCAGGAAAAATACACAGCGGTAAGTAAGATTAAAATGTATTTCTACCCTGAGCAGCATTTAAAAGCAAAATGGCTGCAGGAATAAAATTAGTTTTTATACCTATTACTCCTCACTGTAGGAAACCTGAGCCTAGAGCCAGAAGGAAGAAAACTAAACTCATCATGAAGAGGATGAGCATCATCAGACAAGATGCTCAGAGCCTTCCTTTTCACCTGTCTGGAGAAAAGCTCAGACAGAAGTCTGCTGGGCCCCCAAGATTTTCTCACTCAAATGTACAATTCTACTGAGTGATTTTTTTGCTTTGATATTAAGATTCCCATACCAACACAACATAGAAAAAGTTAAAACAGACTCGACACAAGATTTATAAAACAAAGTCATCAAAGTCCTGTCCTGAGGCAGAACAGATGCTGACCTCTCTTGCACAGCATGTCTGTGTTATCATTAAAGTTCAGTTTGTGGTCATATTTAAAAGAGTTGCTGTGGCATCCTCCACCTCACGACCCGCCCTGTATGCGAATTGCAGGGGGTCAAGCAAATGCTCCACTAAGTTCATTTTTCATAAGCCTCTCGAAGGATTTCATAACTAGTGAGGTCAAAGCCACTGGTCTAAAATCATTTAAAACCTTAGGGTGTTTTATTTTGGCCACAGGAATTATTGTGCTTTGTTTCCATGTCTTTGGCACCCTCTGCTGGTGGATTGACATCTGAAATATATAAAAGAAGACTGGACCTAATTGTTCTGCACAAGAGGACAACAGGCGGCCGCAAATATTATCTGGGCCTGGACTTTTCTTTACATTAGTTTGTCTAAAGCGGGAGACCACTAACCGTTCATTGAAAGGTGGTGAGCCAGGGCAAAGCAAATATTTTTTCCGTTTAAGAATTTAATTAGTAAAATCCATTGTTTCAAATCTGAGGTAAAAAGAATTAAAAACTTGAGCTAGTTGTTTATCAGATTTAATTTCATTCAAGTTAATCTTGGACTGTTTCTGCCTGGTGGAACCTAGAATAATGTTTAGGCCATCCCAGGCCGAGCCCATTCTATTTTGTCCCTACTGATTCTCAAGGCTTGATTTATAATTGATTTTAGCTCTCCTAATTTCACATTTGATCTCTCATGTTACTTGCTTTAGTTCTAACAGGTTAACCTCGCGAAAAGCCCTTCTCTTCTTACTCAGTAAGATCTTCAAAGTTTTCGTCACCCATGGCTTATTATTTGTTAACGGTCTTTTGGGGGATCACGTGATCCTCACAAAAGATAACGTAACTACTGACATCAGTCAACTCATCAATGCCAGTCTTGCCGTCTTCTTTGCTTAAATAGACCATGAGAATGAAATTATGCTTTTATTTTTATCATTAATGAATTGTGTGTATATATTGTGTTATGAGACTAACCAGGTGAAATGGAAAACTACAAGACTGTTTAAACAAGTTGTAAAGTAATCAAGTCGTAAAGTAATTGAACTAAGTTGAAAAGTTGAATGGTCAACAGATGAGTAACCTAAAATAACAGAAAGGCCATGTGAATGTGGGGAGGGGTCTGGGATATTGTTCTGCTGACAAATAAGGAAACTTTTGGAATGTCAAGCTGTTAATAAAAAGGCTGGTTGAGGAGGAGACGGTGGAGAAGACATAAGCAGACTTCATAGAAGCATGTCTGTGTAGTTTCTTCTGTGGTCCTTTCCTCTGATCCCCTCTGATCAGAGTATATAAGTCTAATACCTGTTTTGAGTCTTTTATGGTAAACCAGCATGTCAGCACATGACAACCAACACAGCAGGACAGTTACAGCTGGTCTTTATTCAATAACTTAACTCACCTGATCCTCCTCAAATGCGCTGTACCGCAAAAATCAGTAGGAACCAATATTATTATGACGAAAGTAAATAATATGTCCAACATAACATAACATAACAAAATACTAATGACCCAAATAAATGTTAATACATATATTTATATACGTTAAATAAATCAAAGGTTACACAAATAAAATTGCACTTAAAAAAAAAATCCGCGAAACAGTGAGGCCGTGAAAGGTGAACCTTGATATAGTGAGGGACAACTGTACTGCTAATAGCCACTGTGGGGACTTCATCCCTAATGAGGGAGTCATTCAGTGCTTTCAGCACCACCCTCTGGTGGTCATCTGAGATTCATAGAACTGTAATTGTATAGGTAACGCGAGTAAGTTTGGAAGGAACCATACTCTTTCTTAAGGAAAATTAACCATAATCAAAGTTTTGGTTATTCTTTCCAATGGGGTACCTTTTATGTACCATAAGTAATAAAAGCTTTAATTTTGACACAAGGATATTTCAACTTAAAAACGTGAAATATCTTCAAGAAATATAAAAGCATTTTGTAATTTTAGTTTTGTTTTTAGCGCATCTTTCTGTGGGATCTGGACGAGACCATCATCATTTTCCACTCGCTGCTCACAGGGTCCTACGCCCAGAAGTTTGGGAAGGTATGGCTCATTTTGATTATTTCATGTTTTGCTTCTATGCATAATTTATTAAATTACAGTGTGTGTGTTTTTTTTGGGGGGTTTTTTGTATTTGTTTAGGACCCAGCCACAGTCCTGAACCTGGGTCTCCAAATGGAAGAACTGATATTTGAGCTTGCAGATACTCACCTTTTCTTCAACGACCTTGAGGTAGAAACATCTGACTCTCTCTACTTCCTCTGCTCCTCTGACCCTCTCCTCCATCTGACCTTCTCCTCCATCTCGTCTACATCCTCTGACACTCTTCTCTGTATTTCAGGAGTGTGATCAGGTCCATGTTGAAGATGTAGCTTCAGATGATAATGGACAAGATCTCACGTGAGTTTTTTTAAATTAATTTAAACTACTCTAATATTAAATTAGATTCATTAGTATTCTTTTTTGTGAATCCAATGTTTGATAATCGGTAACTTATAGACACTTGAACATCTTTTATATACAAATTTCAAGACAACTTATTTTAAGACAAAATAATAGTATTTATCAAACTAAAGCTATTCAGGAAAGGTCCAATGATCAAATTAGTAGTACTAGTAATAATTATGAGTGTCAGTAACTTTTTTCTTTTAAATTTTTTTTCTTTTTTGGACAACCTTGCCAACAGTTTTCCTGCTTTTAACATAGTGTATCTAACCTGTTCAGTCCTGATCTGTCCCTCTCTCTCCCACAGCAACTATAACTTTGTAGCAGACGGCTTTAGTGGCTCTGGTGGAGCAGGAGCAGGAGGGGCAAACAGTGGAGTGCAAGGAGGAGTGGAGTGGATGAGGAAACTGGCCTTTAGGTACAGACGACTAAAAGAGATCTACAACGGATACAAGAACAATGTGGGAGGTGGGTTTGACTGTACTCTGATAAACAACTTTCAAGTATGTTATTTTGTGTTACGTCCTCCCATGGCATAGGGTTTTTTTTCATTCACACATCTCAGTAATGTTGCAGATTTATTCTGTTTCATCTTGTGACATCATTAGATGGTCAATGCACCTTCACCAGACTCTTTTTGTTTTGTTTTAATTTTTACATTGTTTATTAGGGCATGGGAGGATCTGGGGATTTTTGATAAAACGGATCTAATTTCCTGTAATCTTGAGTGTTGAACCAGGGTGAGCCAATCTATTTGTTAGCAGTCCAATATAGAACCGGACAATACTGGATTACTTATAACATTGATGAATCACTCAAGTCCAGCTTTAAGTACCCAGGTGAGGGAAAATATTACAACATGAAAAAAGTCTTACATACTGTGGCTTTAAAAGGAGACATAAGATGCAACTTTTTAGCCAAAAATAAACTAAAATAATGAAAAGGTTTTTTTTCATTATGGTTGTTTTTATTGCACTGCAAAACTGTGAAGGCTTGCATCTCCACAAACCTGACTCTTATTTGGCCAGGAGGAGGGTCTCCTCCTCTTTGTTTACATGGAAATGTTCCTTTACCTATAATATTCCACAGTATGGCATAAAACTCATGCAGTTGACTTTCTGCCTCCAGAAAGTTACATACTATCTCTTTAAGTTAAAAAAGAAGTATATTAAACAATTGAAATGTGACTTTGCATAAAGTTTGGCTTTTAAAATACTTTCAAAATATCAGAGTAGCTAAATAAAGGAACTTGTATATAAATATGCAAGCGTTTATGAGTGAATGTTACTAGTACTTTTATGATGCAAACCATGTGAAATAATGCTACTTTACTATCATTTTCATTTTAGACAAAGAGCATGACTCAACACGCTGTGCAAGTGAGTCACAGGTCTATCAGGATTCCTTCGAATAGAATTTTAGAATTTATTTTCTCAAAAAGGATCTATGGAAAACTACAATGGTTTTCAAACATGTTTATAATGTAGTTTAATCATGAAAAAGTTACTAAACCTAGGCTAATTTTTTTTAATTCATAAATATTTGCATATTCTGCATATTCAGTTTTACCTGCTCATATCATGGTTGTTAAATTAAAATAACATCACAAAGAGGGTGTGGGTTTGGTCATACAGCAGTGTGCACATGTTTTCTGACAAGTTTGCTTAATGAGGGCCAAATAAACGTATTTATGTAATGCATTCAGCATATTCAGTTTGATTATAATGCATTTAAGTGTTTTTCATTAGCTGAATGTGCAGCTGGTGGTTTAACAAAGAAATGCTGGAATCGTGAGGGACTGTGTTTCACAGCCATAACTCGGGGTGCATAAAACATGATCAAATCAAAACTGACCGCCCCTTGATGAGATGTTTAAAAATGTTTTTAAAAGCACTATTCATGGCCAGTAATAAGTAATCAAGAATACATGGACATCATCTGAAAACCTGGGAAAGGATAAGTTGTAAATGTCCTTGTTTTGTTTTTCAGGTCTGTTGAGTCCGATAAAGAGAGACCTGCTTCTGAGATTGCAGACAGAGATCGAAAATGTGACAGATGCTTGGCTCAGCACAGCACTAAAGTCTCTGCTGCTCATACAGGGAAGGTACAGAATACAACAGTCACACATTAACAAAGAGACGCACAGTGTTACAACACATTCACTCTAGTCATGTTTGAGGTTAATAAGTCTCTGCTGCTCATACAGGGAAGGTATGACTTATAACTGTGTTTCAGATGACATCAACACATTCTAAAGGCCAGTTATATTTAACACAGATGGGGCAGCTAAAATGAATATTGTTCAAATACAGATTTGTGTTGTTATACAGTGAGTTCTTGGGTCTAGTCACTGATAGAAATGATCAGGTTTAACATTTGGATATTTCATGTCAAAGTACAATGTAGTCAAGGGAAAACTGTCTCTTTTCCCCATCTGGGAGTATGACATCGCATTTTAGAATCTGAAAACAACCAATAACAGACAATCGCATTTACTCGAGTAATGCAAAAATCACATTTATTCATTCCATAGTGACTAGAAAGCAGTTTTGCACTCACAATTGCTTTATAATTAGATGCAGACAGTACACTCCAGTCCCATTTTCACCCTGAGAGCTGTTTTTGCAAAACTGGATTAGATTAGAGAAAATTGGGTACAGGCCCTTTGATTTTTGTGTTTTTTGCCAGGGGAAAGTGTCTAAACGTTCTGGTGACCACGACTCAGTTGGTTCCAGCTCTGGCCAAAGTTCTGCTGTATGGACTGGGAGAGGTCTTCCCCATCGAGAACATCTACAGCGCCACCAAGATAGGTAACTCTTAATACAGGCATATACACCACATATACAGTGTAACTATAGCAACAAACGCCTTTAAAACACTGAGCCTGTGTCCAGGGAAGGAGAGCTGCTTCGAGAGAATTGTGTCCAGGTTTGGGAAGAAGGTGACATACGTCGTGATCGGAGATGGACGAGACGAAGAATTCGCTGCAAAACAAGTAAATACAGTTTAAGCATGAATATGTAACTATGTGGATATAACTTAAAGATGCATTATATAACTTTTTGGAGGAGGATCTGCCATAGGCTTGTTTCCACGGAGATAATATAAGCAATTACTTCTCCATGGAGACAAGCAGGTGATGGCACCAGGTCAAAGTTACAGGTCAAATCTGTGGAGAGATAAAATGTATGTTTTTTGGGGAAAAAAATTATACAACATCTGTAATTGAATGAATCTGAGATGGATGTTTAATGCCACACTGTGGAACATGTTTCATGTACAGATAAAACGTCAACTATGGAAGACAGTCTATGACCATATTAAATATATAAATATGCAATTAAATAATTATGCTAATTTAAAGCCTCAGTATGTAACTTCTTTTTTTCATTATAGAAAAACATGGGTCCTTACTGTGAGTGTGCTTACACCTCCACAAACTTGACCTTGGCCTTGTTTCCATGGAAAATGTTGGCTATAATTTTCCACAGTGTGACATAAAACGTATCTATAGCCATGAACAATGTTCTGAAGTGTGGTTTTAACTTCTGTCTCCATGGGATCATACAGGTGACTTTCCACCTCTGGAAAGTTACATACTGTCATTTTAAATTCATTGTGTATTGAGATAGTTGTTACTAAGCATGCAATATTTGTCTGTTTTTTCCCCTTAGCACAACATGCCGTTCTGGCGGATCTCGACTCACGGGGACCTTGTGTCTCTACACCAGGCTCTAGAGCTGGACTTCTTATAAAACAGACTTTTCTTTAAATGAACCATGAGTTGGACTATTTTGTGGGTCGACCATTGTTCGGATTGTCGCTAACGGCAGCTAACCTCTTGAAGCTGGAACAGGCACTGACTTTAACCAAAAGGGAAGTTGATTTGTTTTACTGTCCTCATCTCTGCAGTTTTAATCGTCCATGTCGCTCCTTCCTGGATTTCAAATGGCACAATATCTCAAATTTTACAGTAATGTAAACATTTTCTATTGTATTCATCTCAACACAAGAATCCTCTTGTCTCAAGGAAAAACTAATTTTAAAAGGGACCTATTATAGCTGTTTTTCTATCAACATACCGGTAACTACTTAGTACTACTCCTCCAGACCCCGCCCCTTCACCCCCCTCACTCTCAGCCTTTAGTCCTCCAAATCCCACTCCTCTAGCTCCTCACTCTCCCTAATCATTCAGGTACTGCCCAGTTTAACACCTCTATTTGAAATATGGTTGTGGGCGGAGTTCCCACTTTAAGGTAATTTCAACACTTTCTATTTTACTCATCTCTGTACATGTCTCCTGTCTCAAGAATGAACTGCATCACTATCCCAAATTTACAATAATTTAAAAAAGGGACCTATTAAGTCTGTCGATCATTGTCGTCACTTGTCACTCTTACTGCTACGCCCCTCCCTCAAGAAATTTGTATTTAAAGATAATTAGCTACACATTTGACCTTTGACATTTGTTTGACCTGATTTATGGTTAATATCTTTGTGCCAGTTTTTATTTTTTCATGTTGATAGGTCCAGTAATTACAAAGTCCATTGTCTTCTTTGTTGGCACAAATCAGTAGTTTAGTGTTAAAACATGGGAGCAATTTTGCATTTGACATTTTTACTCACATGAGAAGCACATTTTAGCAACAAGTTTGTGAAACTGGGAAATCATATGGCTTCTTTCATGAACCACGAGGACACCCTGATTCTTATGCGTCATTTGTCACAATATTTTACATGAGTTTGGTCATTCACTTGTGGTCACTGGGGACATTTTGAAATGAGCTTTTTTCTATTTTCTCTAAAATGTACAGGTTATATGCGAATCTGGTTGCATATTATTAAATTTGGGACAGCTGACAGGATAAGAAAATACTTTTATAGATTTTATATTATGCAACGTAGACTCTGAGCTTTAAGCCATGCTAGAATGTTGTTACCACCTCAAAAACGGACCTGGAGTTGTGTTTTGTTTCATTCACACATGTTTTAGTAACACTTTATTATTAGTCTGTCTACATTTCCAAAGCTCAAAATGCTCTGTTCTACCTGGTGATATTATGAAGTGGTAGTTTTCAAATTAACAGCTCCTTTTACCTTTAGTTCAGTAGAGACTGGCAATTCCAGGGCTCGAATCAGCCAAATGATTCAGGTGAAGATGTCTGGAGTTTTAAAACAGAGTAGAGTACCTCCTGTATTACCAGAGTGTTCTCTCAAACAGAAAAAGAACTCTATAAATATGCAGGGTTTGTTAAACATGTGTTGATGAAACAAAACACAACAGCAGGAAACAACATTAGAACATAGATCAGAAAATAGTGTAATATGGGCCCTTTAAACTAGTCCAAAAAATGTGAGATTTTTGAGCTTGCTCCATATTGTAGTGTTTTTTAAGAACATATTTTATTAGTTACAGCAATCTTCTAGTCACCTTATTGAATATTTGATTTTGATTAAGATTTAAATCATGAAAACATTTTGTTTTATTCTAAAATGTGTGTTCAGTCAGTACAGTGTTAGAATAGTAAAAGCTAGTTAAATCTGTCAAGTGTTAGTTTCCCTTTCATACTGTAGCATTATGAGCCTCTTTTCTTTTTTCAATGTTAAACTCAAACATTAACCTCAATATAAATCCCATTAAAAGCCCAGCATTATGATAAATTATTTGTTTTAAAGAGGGCGTATTATGAAAATTGACTGTTATAACTTTGCCTAAACATGCCTGAAGAGGTTTTAGATGTCATCTGTGCATGTCTCAATAATTTTGTGATCTCTCAAGGGCCCTATTCTCTTTGGGTATTTGGGAATTATTTTAACCATTTAAAAAAATATATATTGCGCACAAGTAAATACAGAGCAGTGGATGGGGATAGTGAGTAGGTAAAAACTGCAGGACAATACGGGATTACACAAACATGCAGGAACCAATCAAATATAACTCTGAATAAGTTAATGATGAGGGAACACTACCCAGTTAGAATCACAATCACATCAAAATCAGTCACATCGCAGTCACATCACAATCACAACATCGCACTCACATCACAATCGCATCACAGTCACAACATCGCAATTACAGTCACATTGCAGTCACATTGTAAGTTGATTTTACATAACACATCCTCTTTAAGTATTGGTCAAACTGAACAGTGGGTCTTGTGACAACCATAAGTTAGTGAGTTAGGGATGACCTTGTCTGATACATGTGTTTGTGGGTTGTGATTTACACTAAAGGTTTGGTTTGGATTTAGGGAGGTGGGTTTTTAACGTTAATGCTAAAGTTAGTCAGGTGAGGTTAATATTTTGTGGTATTTTCAGATCTTGTAAATCCATTATAATATTGTCTTTACAGAGGCACTACGTAACTTTTTTCTGAAGAGGGGTATACCACCCACTTGTTTCCATGGATATGATGTTGCTTTGCCTGGTTTTTACCATAGTATGGTATTAAACCAATTAATTACGTGAACTAAAGTAATTACAGATCAGCTATGTGGAGAGGAGACTCGGCTTACATAAGAATACATGCGTTTGTGAGTAATAACACCAGGATGAAATGAATGTGATAGATTTAATGCCATACGGTGGAATATCATAGGCAGACATATCCACAAAGGCAAGCAGGTGGTTTACCCTCTATCAGAAAAGTTTCGCAGGTCACCTTTAAGGTCTTAATATGTAGATTGGCACAAACATAGCACAACTAAACAAAAATCAATGAGAGAAGACTGAAATCTGAACTGCTGAAATGCATGAGATTCTTGGATTAGTTTAGAATGTTTGTAGAGGTCTATATTACAGGGACACAGGGAGGAGGCCATCTGCCGCTTTTCCTTTGCATTCTACACCCTTTAAACCAAACCAAACCAAACCATTATTTGTGTAAATATATTTAGAGATTTTGACTGAACAACTCTGAGCCATGAAGGTCTCTGCCATTTAAGCAGCTTTCTGAATGTTCAATTTTAATCTTTTTATTATATTTTAATTTTGTTTGTTGTTTTGTGTGACATTGTGTATTTAAACTGTGCCTTACTCTATGCATAATCTCAAAGGGAACTCTTCACGTAAACGTATATTATTATTATATACAATATTCAAAGTGTTATGTTACTTTTTAATGTGTTCAGAGTGTTTTTTATTATTATTATTATTATTTTGATGGTTAATGTCTGCACTGTTTGGAGAAGTATAAAAAGTCACGCGTTTTTTTTTTTTTTTTTTTAAGGTCCTGTATTACGCAAAATAGACTCTTTTGAGCTTTAAGCCATGTCCTAACGCACCTCATCAAAAACATACCTGGAGTTGTGTTTTGTTTCATTCACACATTTCACACATGTTTGAGTAACACTTTATTATTAGTCTGTTTATATCTTTAAAATGCTCTGTTCCACCTTACGATGTCACAAAGAGGTAGTTTTCAAGTTAACAGCTCCTTTTACCTTTAGTTCAGTAGAGATTGTCAATTCCAGGTCTGAAATCATCCACATGATTCTAGTGAGGGTTTGTGGAGTTTAAAAACACAGTGGAGCATTTCCAATATTACCACATGACATCACAAAGTGGATGTGTTCTCTGTTTGAGAGAAGAACTTACTTAAATATGCAGGGTTTGTGTGTTAAACATGTGTGAATAAAACAAAACTCCAGGTCTGTATGTGATGGAAACACTATAACATAATCAGAAAATATGTTTTAAGAGGTTTATTATATTTCTTAGTCTAGACTTTTTTAAGAATGGTTAAGAAAATTGATAAAATTCTTGTTTCATTGGCAGATAATTTAGCTCAAAGGTGCACTGTGTACATTTTCTGAAGCATCTGCCACTTGCTTGTTTCCATGGAGATGTTATCTTTCTAGACTTACCAGGGAACTGCAAAGCAATATCTCTGGATTTTTTAAACAGGCATATCCATCTGCTCTTCATTCCCTCGGTCACATTTCGAGCCAGAACCAAACATGATCGTGATTTATTGCAGTGTGAGACAAAGGAGCTCATTGGTCACCTCATTTACAAACAAAATCACATTTCTCTCACCTGAGATTAACTGTTTAGTGCTTCGCTCATTGATTTGACAGAAATCTGACATTTTTCAGTACCCTGTGATATTTTTTTCATTACTTTTTTCCTCATAAGCAGCCATATTTGTTTCGGTACATACGGACCGTGTCCCTGATTGGCTAATCCACCTGTCAATCATGCCCATCTGAATTTGGGGAGATTTGCCCCTGACCAGACTTACATCTTCATAAAGTGTTGGAGAAGTGTGTATTGTGGATAGCAGAAAAACATTGCAGCATTTGGCATTAATCTGTCACCGTACACACAAGAGGCCAAGTTACAGTTCAGATCTGTGGAGAGGCAAGCCCAGTGAAAAGTGGCACAGTGTACCTTTTTGAAAAAATATATTATTTCAATTTTATTTTGCATGTTTCAGACGCCTTTAAATCTTAACTATTCAAAACTTCTCAAATGACAAATCCAAATCAATGTCTATTTATTTTCACAATCATAATCATAATCATTTGTTCTTGTCAAAATAGTTCATTTACTGTCTATGGCAAGCGGTAAGGGACAATCACATGGTACTTTGAATGCACACTTCTAATATTTGTAATTATGAAGGGAAAGTATTCGAAGGTTATGGAACATTTGGGAGACGTGGCTGTCATTGTCCCATTTGGCACCTTTATAATTTCACTTGTTTAGCTCTTAAATGCGTTTATGATCTGTTCTGTCACTGTAGACACAAGTATTGCTAAGCTTAAATTAATTCATATCAAAGTTTGACAATGTCAGAGTTTATTCTTCGAAATAGAAACAAAAATGATTGTATTTGACCAGAATCATCAAAGTTATCTGCAAATCAACTCTGCTCTGCTGTTTTCTAATGTTTATTAACAGATTAAATACAGACTTTGAGCAAGTATATATCAGTAAAACTTTATATTCCAAAAGTCAATTTGATCAAACAAATCTCAAAAAGTAGGTTTGTCTGAACTACGGTTACTATAGCGACTGCAGTGCTCGCACATAAGTCTCTGGGCACACTCAGTTTGAAAAAAACAGTGTCAAATTGAGCAATGACAGTGGCCTTATTAAGCATGTCACTTTTACTTTAGCGTGTAATGTCATTTGTTTTGCAGTGTTTTAAGTGCTATAAACATTAAGTCTTTTTTCTGATGCCAAATACTCTTATTTTTACACAACTTCATTTTTCATTTTGTATTTAAATATCTCATTGGAAGGACCTTCGCTGGGGCCTGAATGTCTCTGGTAAAACAAATACATGCCCATAGTAACAGGAAGTTAAAGTAGCTTGTTGGGTTTTCCTGTGTATCGCAGTTACAGTATAAATAAATTTGAACAAGTTTCTGAATGAGATTTCCTATTTGAGAATTATTTAAAGCTGCATTAGGGAACTTTTCTAGTCGGTGCCCAGTACCTTGTTTCCGTGGACATGTTATCGCTTTACCTGGAATATTCCATGGAATCGATACTTTGCAGATGATGTCATCAACATTCCCTGGGAGTGTGATGTTAACTAAAGGCACTACTCAGTCTGAAGCTCTGTTACTAAAGTTACACTTTAATCTGAGTCTTTTTTTTGTTTGTTTTTTTTACCATTTTGGCCATAAAGAACTTGCTTAACTGGAACTAAAAGAGGTGAGCTGATTTGTGATGTCTGTGTAATCCCTCAGTTGTCCAGGTCTGATTCATAGCAAAAGATGAAGTTTAAATCTGTCAACTGGACATTGTAGGAGTGAAGATGTTTCACTGCTCATCCAAGCTGCCTCTTCAGTTCTGGTCAGATTGCTGGTGGCCACTGCCTTATATCTATCTGAGGGGAGGGGCTAACTACACTCAAACTGTAAACATCTGTTGTCTCCAAGTTTCAGATGAAACTACCCTATTCAGCTCTTAACGACCCTGCTATTGTTGTCATTGTTCTGGGTCTGAGAATAGAGTACAATGAGAACAATAGCAGAGTCGTTGAGGGCTGAATAGGGTAGTTTCAGCTGAAACCGGTTACAGTTACAGTGCAGTTGGCCCCTCCAGTGGCCACCAGCATTCTGATCAGAACTGAATAAGCGGCTTGGATTAGCAGCGAAACGTCTTCACTCTGACAACAATTTGTTCACTTTACAGATTTAAACTTCATCTTTTGCTATGCTTGATTTGTGATGTTGAACATTTCTCTCAAATAACATTACAGTCATAAGCTAGCTAGCTTTAGCCAACAGTTTCTCAGTGAATCAGTCACTATTTTTAGCTGAAAATCACCTAAACAGGACCAGGAATGCTTGGATTGGTCACAGGTTCCAGAAAAAAATGTATTTCCTATATCCAATTTGTATTTTTTCTTAAAACTGGCTAAAAAAGGCTGTTTTTGCTAATGTGTCAATGTGTCACCATGGTAACGGCAGAACATTCCGCCATAGACATACATAGAGAAGACCCCCAGTGTGATGTCACTGCAAAGTATGAATAACCTTTAAGCTTATATTAAACAAGTATGCATACAGTGGTTCCCTCTCTAGACTCCACCTGCATCTCTTCATAGATACACCGTGTAACCGTGTATGGGCCACTTTAAGGAGAGAGAATATGGCAAACCCTCCAACAGAAAAGTTACATAGTGCTCTTTTAAATGACATATCTAACGATATCTAATCTTATACATTTAGTATATTATTTAAGCATCGTTTAGCCACGCAAATACATATTTGAGTTGGCAAAGTTAATAATCCCAGGTGTAGAGTAGCAGCAGAGGCATACTGCAGTAGTACCCTTGAGCAAGACACTTCCTCACCACCTTGCCTGTTTTTGTCATGGATCAGGTGTTTGTGCAATGGTGACTGAAGAAGAGGCACTCTAAAGAACAGTAAAGGTGTTCATTCTTGTCCAAGTTTACATGTTTCAACTACTTGGAAAGCTTGTCATTTCTTTAAGCTTCCTGTCGCCCTCCCTCCTTAGAAGGCGGAGTTTGTCAGTACTTCAGTCTGCTTCTCTCTCTCTCTCTCTCTCTCTCTCTCTCTCTCTCTCTCTCTCTCTCTCTCTCTCTCTCTCTCTCTCTCTCTCTCTCTCTCTCAAGGCGGACTTTATACCGTACTTTTCAGTGTACTTTGCTCTGTGCTCTGCTCCAGTTTGTGTCTGCAAAATGTGTAGTCATGGCTCATTTTGAGTTCAAGCGTTTGGACTTCATCCTGACGATTGTGGGGCTGCTGGCTCTGGTGGTGGACATTATCCTGGACATATTCACGGCGATCAGGTTTTACACAGACCAGGATTACGTTCGTTTGGGTATATTTATCTTTTTCCTGGTAGCTTCATCTCTCCTGGTGCAGGCCTATAGCTGGCTCTGGTATGAATATGATGAGTTTAAGATGGTCACAAACGTGGAGAAGGTCCCCAGCAAAAAGTCTCTCAAGATCCTCCATTTTCTGCAGCTCGGGACGTACCTCAGGTGAGACTCTGGACTTACACTAAACTGATAAGAAACTAAACCTAGACTGAATGCATTCACCCATGATGTTTTGGACAGAATCATGTGCACAACATAAATAAAATGCAAAACTGCAATAATGTATAATAATAATAGGACTGAAACTAACGTTTTAAATGTGAAAGAAATCCATTTTTAACCAAATACATGTTTAAATATGGTGTCTGGAGACTAATGCTGCTCTCTTTATTATACAATGTCTTTTGGCATTTATTTGCAGACTGTATATTACCTAATCAGTGATTACAATTATCAAAATATGATAACAGTAAGTTTGACTCTTGATTAGTCATGATTATTCTGATTATTATTACATTCATATTAAGGCCATAGCCATCAATCTATCTATTTTTTTTTTTTTTTAGCTAAATGCAATGCACTAACTGTAATTGTATGATAATGATATGAACACACACACTGTGGTTATAATAACATTCATCTTCAGACTAATTCAACAAAATGAACTCCAATCTCCAGCACTCTCCCTCATTACCTGTTTCTTTAATATAAAGTGTGTCTCTGTGTTTTCAGTTTGTTTTGTGACTTCAAATGAACACATGCTTTTATTTGACCAGGTCATAATCCTGAGCTGTATGTTACAGCTAAACTAATGTCACTGTCAAATACAGTTTAGACTTCTGGGTGTGTCCCAACTGTTGGAATGTGAAACTGAAGATAAACTCAACTGAACAAAGTTAAAGTGAATGTGCAAGTTTAAACCAAAGTTTATCTGTTTGAAAATGTTTCTAAGCAACAGCTGTAAACAAAGCTACATATGTATACATACCAACTTTGAGTTTTGGTTTATAAGAACCAAAACTGAAAGCAGCACTCTTTCTATTGAATAATACTATCATAATGAGGATAGTGCTAAGCTATTCTTATAAATACACTCTCTCTTCCCTCCTCCGCCCCCATCTCCAACAGCAGCAGACCCACCAGTCTGTTCAGCCTCTCTTCTCTGGTGTTCTGCCACAAATGTATTCATTAAATGTATTAAGCCTGTTCCAGCCAAACAAAGCACACTGAAAGATACACACAACACTGCCAAAGTAAATGTGCAGGTTTAAATGGAACTTCATCCAGTCAAAAATATTTAAGTGTGCTGTACGAATGTTCAGTTACAGCGTTATTAAGAATCAAAAACAGAACAACTGGAAGTCTGTGTAATCCCTTTGACTGCTCATCCAAGCCACTTCTTCAGTTCTGGTCAGATTAGTACTGGACACTGCCTTATATCTGTCTGAATGAAGGAGCTAACTACACTGAAACTCTAAACAGCTTTTATTTACAGTTTCTGGTTATAGGCTATGTCTATTGAGCTACACTAAGTGTGCACTGTGTCTGAGTCTTAGCATAATCACACAACTCTTAATGGGTGTTTTTCACACCTATTGTCATCCTGGCTAGCTCTATTGTTCTCTTTGTTGAACTATTGGAACAAAAAAAATATATATAACACAATAAGTTATTTGCCCTTCTTATAAATGCACTCCCTCACCCCTCATCTGCTCCATCTCCAGTATTTTTTTTGTGATCCGTTAAATACTATTAACTAATACCTGTATTTAGGCCCGAGCCCCTACAGGGCATGGGGCCAATTGCTTCCGCAACGATTAGTGCATGGGCGAAGTTGACAAAGTTGCGTGAAGTTGCCCACTGGCCTGACTCCAGTATCCTAGCAACCCATGCCATAGGCATGGGATATGCATGATTGTCCTTGCTAACATGTCATCATCACCATTGACTCAATGTTGACAAAGGCAGCGCAAAGTGCTCATGTCCCCAAACACGCTCCTGGCATCGAGCCCTATCCAAACACCCACGCCACAGGCATGAGCCATATTTATTACTGCTAAAATGAATGGAAGTCAATAGAAAGTCAATGGGCGGTGCATTAGAGCTCATCATTCGCCATTGACACCACAGTGGGGAAAGTCGAGAGCTTTCAAAAAATGTATAATATGCCATTGTAATGTTAACAGATATAGTGTTTTTGCTAAAAAATATATATATTTTTTTTCTTTCTGCTCTTTGAGTAGGAATTTGACCCCCTGAACATAGTCAAAAACTCACAAAATTTTGCCCAAAAGAAAAAAAAAAAATATAGCGGCTTTAACCATAATTTTCTTTTGTCTAAAACAAAAAATCTGCTCAGTTCTGCCAACACCCTAACCAGCGTTCCCACATGCAGCTTGAAATAATTTTCCAGAACTTTTCTAGGATGTTATTAATTATGTAATAACAACATCTACAAATACATGACCTCTTCCTTTCTACTAAATAAGTAGTTGAGAAGTCCACAAATAAAGTTCTTGTGTTTGAAATTTAATTTGATTGTGAATTTGAACTGAACCCAAACATATTAGTAAAATATGTTTAACTACTGTAGAATGTGTATTCTGCACTGCATCCCAATGGTTGTGCTTCTAAAACAGAAAATGATGCCTTCGTGTGATGGTAAGTTGATGCCTACAGCAGATAATACAAAAGGTATAGGGGGCTTGAGCATCCTCCCCCCAAGAAATATCGGACAATAGAGGTGTAATTTTAGTGAGTTTTAGAAGTTTTTCAAAATCCCAGCTGTTCTTTTTCCAGGACATTTAGCCCTTTTTCTAATTTTGTGAACAAATATACTGTCAAAAATCAACATTTGTGAACAAAACTACTAATGAAAATTGGCTGTTTTTTGGCACAAGTGTGTTTGGAGGAAAAAAATGCCACCCAGATGAATCAATGGAAAGTCAAATTAAAACTGAATGTGTTTTTGGTGTAATTTTAAGTCTAAATTAGCTAATGTAGACCTAAAATGACACAAATTTTAGGTCTAAATTTAAAAATTGTCATCTCAAAAAAGTCTGTGTTTTTTATGGGTTGCTGTGGTTGCAAAATAGCGTATGTTCAACTTTTAGAGTCATATTCACTAACTTCTGTAGAAATCATGTTTTCTTTTCTCCTGCAGACACATGGGTGTGATGGAGACTGCGATCTGTAAGTACCTGCAGCTGAAGGGGGTAGAGGGGATGGGGCCTGACCTTGGCGACGCCGCGGTCTGTTTGAGTCATGATGTTGCGATGCTTCGGATCGTAGAAGCCTTCTCAGAGTCTCTGCCTCAACTTGCACTCATGGTCACAACCAACATCCAGAAGAAACAGCAGCAGCAGGCCTTACCAGGTGAGAACTGGACAAACAAACAGATTGGCGTTTCAAATGACATCACAACATTCTAACGGCCTGTCATATTTAATACAGATGGAGACAGCTTAAATGAAGATTGCTCTAATGCAGATTACTTTTGTTAAACACTGAGTTCTTGGGTCTAGTCACTGATAGATATGATCAGGTCCAACAATTTGAACTTACCTTTTGGATATTTCATGTCAAAGTACAATGTAATCAACAGGGAAAACTGTCTCTGTCCCCATTTGTTAGTATGACGTCATCACATTATAGAGCCTGAAAACCACCCTTTAAAGTAGAACTAAACACTAAACACACTTTTCTTTGCTACTAATCCAATCCAATCCACTTTATTTATATAGCACATTTCATAAAGAAATTGTTTCCAAAGTGCTGCACAGAGACAAAGTGACATAAAAAATAAAATCAATAAAACACATAAAAATAAATTAAAAAAACACAGAGGACCACACAACTCACGCGGTGTTAAAAGCCAGAGAATAAAAGTGGGTCTTAAGTCGAGACTTAAAACACTCTACAGTGGGAGCTGTTTGAACGTGGGGGGGCAGGGCGTTCCACAGTTTAGGTCCAACCACAGAAAAGGCCCTGTCCCCTCTGGTTTTAAGTCTGGTCTTAGGGACCTCGAGCTGGAGCTGGGCCTCAGACCTCAGAGCGCGCACCGGGATGTAAATTTTGATGAGGTCCGAGATGTAATCTGGGGCCAGACCATTCAAAGCTTTAAAAACAAACAATAAAATCTTAAAATCAACTCTAAAATTAACAGGAAGCCAGTGCAAAGATGCAAGAATTGGTGTAATATGATCGTGTTTTTTGGTTCCTGTTAAAAGTCGTGCAGCAGAGTTTTGGACTAACTGCAGTCGGTAAAGCGAGTTTTGTGAAATGCCAGAATAAAGTGCATTGCAGTAGTCCAGGCGTGAAGAAATAAAAGCGTGCACGTGTAGCAACTACGTGATGTAAGGAAAAAGCTCAATTAGCAGTGAGGCAATACTATGGTGCAGTCGCTATATGGTAAGAAAGGGTTAATGGGCTAATAATCAGAAAACTAGAGAACGCTCTAGGAGGGAGTGACAGGAGACTGAACTTGCGTTTGGTTGGTACCATATATTACAAATAATAAATGACATGCAACATTTAAGACAAACAGTTCACATGAATGGCCATTCAAAAGTGCAGTAAATATTTACAATCAGCAAGCGCTTGAAACAATTCAAAAATAATTCAATGCAAAACCAATAATGGCAGTGCAATAATACCAAGAGAGTCAATAGTTGTTAAAGTGCCATGTGTCAGAGTTCCGCAATTATTGCACTAGATTGAAAAGGTCCGAGTCCAATTAATGTGCAAAAAGGCAACTTATCAATGTCTACCCAGCTCACACACAGTTCAAAGCCCCATCTGGGAGAGGACTGGGTTCCAGAGGGGGAGGTAGGTGCAAAAGAGGTCCAGGGAAATTTCCACAGGTGTGTGTGATAGAGCAATGGGTGTGGGTGTGTTGGGAGAGTATGATGGGCTGCCAAGAGCCCCCTACCAGCCCGGTGGGAGAAGCGCGGCTCCGCGGCGCGTGCTCCGTGATGCGTGCTCCGCGTTGCGTGCTCCGCGTTGCGTGCTCCGCGTTGCGTGCTCTTAGGACAGGTCAGCGTCTCTCTCAGGACAGGTCAGCGTCTCTCTCAGGACAGGTCAGCGTCTCTCTCAGAACAGGTCAGCGTCTCTCTCAGAACAGGTCAGCGTCTCTCTTAGGACAGGTAAACGCTGTAGACTTTCTTCACTAGCTCGCCATCGGGATCAAAGACTTGACCGGTTACGCAGATGTATCACACACAGCCCTTTTTGACTTGTGTGCGAGTCACAGCAAACGGTTCTCTGCAGCACGCCTCTCCGTTAGCCTTCCCCACACACACCTCTAGCCTCACCCAGCTAGTGCCGGTATGATAATAACTCCGGTTGGCCCCGTTGTATCACGTGACCACGGAACCTTCACTGTGATTGGCTAGAGTGAACCATGTGATGTAATGATGTGCAAAACCCGCGAGAATGACTAAAAGTACCGCGTGATTTGGCAACTTAGACAAAATATAGTCTAGAACACCAGGAGAGAGAGAAAGGGGAGAAAAAGAGATATACAGGATTTGTCACCTGGGTTACACCCTCCCCCCTTAAATCCATGCAACTCCGGTGCATGATGCTACAGAGAGATCGAAGTAAACAGACGTTCAGAAGTGGGAGTGCTAAAAACTTCACCATATGCGTCAGCTAAGCTGTGAAATAGCGTTTGCACAACAGAGATTAGCGGTTTACCCAAAGCGGTGTACTGTAAGCGCTTTGGAGGTCGTCGTTGTCTTGTTGACTGACGGATAGTAGAATCAGAGTCAACAGCACCTATAGGGTCAGTGGCATGTATTACATCACTACCCTCAAAGTCAGTAGTAGAGGTAAGTGCATCACCAGAAACAGTAGGTGGTTGCAAAGCCGAATTGGGAGATGTCACTGCCGGGCCTCCGAGCTCTGGACTTCCTTCTGACAGCCGCGTCTCAGGGACAATGGAATCTTCGGGATCTGGTAGGACTTCTTGAGGTAAGTATTCATCCTGTTCCACTTCCCTTTGTTCCACAGGCTCTCCAGAACCAGCATCCTCCTCCTCACTGGATGAAGATGGATCCAAAGCGTCGGACACACGGGAGGACTCTCCAACATCAGGTAGGTTACTTTCAGGTAAGTGTGTAGTTTCAGGAATTGGACTTTCAACAAGGAACTTCACAGGTTGTGAAATTGAGACTTGAGGAACTCTCCATTCATCTTCTTCACTCAAACACTCTTCTTGATCAACAACTGGCTGGCGTTGACTGCGAGTGTGATGTTTACGTGGAGTTGGAATGGGTTGCAGTTCCGGTTCTCGACTCTCAGGTAAGAAGCCACATGGAAGTAGGAGATCTCGGTGCAGGGTTCGAGTTTGTCCAGCTGGATCAGGTTCAGGACGTACAGTGTAAACGGGAAGATCTCCAGCACGGTTGACAACAATGTAAATGTCCTTCTCCCACTTATCTTCCAACTTGTGTTTGCCACGGAGTCGAACATTCCGGACGAGTACTCTGTCTCCTTCTTCCAAAACTGAAGGTTTGACCCGAAGATCGAAACGAGTTTTGTTCCTCTCAGCAGACTTGGTTGCATTCTTGGACGCTAGCTGATAACTTTCTTCCAGGCGGAAGCGGAGGTTCTGCACATATTGAGAGTGCGAGGTGGAAGAGGCATCTCGAACTGGAAGACCAAAGGCAAGGTCTACAGGTAGCCTTGGTGAGCGTCCATACATCAGCTCGTAAGGAGTGTAGCCGGTCACTTCATTTTTGGTACAATTATATGCGTGAACAAGTGGCTTGACGTACTCCTTCCATCTCTTCTTCTGTTCTGGCTCCAATGTTCCCAACATGCTCAGCAGTGTTCGATTGAACCTTTCAACGGGGTTCCCACGAGGATGGTATGGCGTGGTGCGAGTCTTCTCAATGCCAGCGATTTCACAGAGTTCCTTTATGAGGTGAGACTCGAAATCGGGCCCTTGATCCGTGTGCAGACGTTCTGGGATGCCATAATGAACAATAAAATTCTCCCACAGACATTTAGCAACTGTCTTCGCCTTTTGATTGGCAGTTGGTATGGCCACGGCGTACTTGGTAAAATGATCTGTGAGGACCAGGATGTCTTTGGTGTTGGAACGATCAGGCTCAAGCGTCAGGAAGTCCATGCACAGGAGCTCAAGGGGTCGGCTGGTCTTGATATTCACCAACGGCGCTGCTCGTTCAGGGAGTGCCTTCCGTCGAACGCAGCGGTTGCATGCTCTTATCTTTGTTTCTACATCTGCTGCCATGCGTGGCCAGAAGAAGCGTGATCTCACGAGGTCAAGTGTCCTTTCCACCCCCATGTGACCCATATCATCATGAAGACTGGCAAGGACCACAGGTCGTAGTTCTACAGGAAGTACCAGCTGGAAGGACACATGCTCTCCCTCTCGCCTTCTCCGATACAAGAGATCGTCTTGAAGCTCGAGACGGTTCCATTCTCTCAGCAGGAGGGCAACATCTGGCAGCTCTTTGCGCACAGTGGGGGGAATTTTCTCACCAGTTCTGAGTTGGTGAATAACTTCACGCAGACAGGGGTCGGCTCTCTGCTTCTCCTGGAGATCTACGTGGGATAGTGACGGCACGACTGGAAGCCCCTGGTGAGCCTCATCAGCATAACTGTCGGGAATGACAGTGACAGACATGCTGAGAGACTCAACCAGAGCGATGCAGTTCTCAGTTGGACCCTCAAGACTGGAAGCTCTCACCAGACAGCTGCGACAAATGGCGGCCACAACGTCTGGATTGAGTTGCACTGCAGTGCTGTTGTCACGGTGGTCACGGGTGAACTGATTGACCAGGTCCCATTCTTTTTGGCTGTGAGTATCAGCTGGCAGGTGATGGGGACGACGGGAGAGCGCGTCTGCATCTTGGTTTTGACTTCCGGCTCTGTACTGCAGTTTGAAGTCATATGTCGAGAGGGCAGCAAGCCAACGGTGACTGGCCGCATCGAGCTTGGCAGATGTCAGGATGTACGTAAGTGGATTGTTGTCCGTTATTACGGTAAACCTAGAGCCATACAGATAATCATGAAATTTCTCAGTGACACTCCACTTGAGCGCTAAAAATTCCAGTTTGTGCGCTGGGTATCTGGACTCGCTCGTAGACAGTCCCCGGCTGGCATACGCTATGACACGCAGCTTCCCATCCTGCTCTTGGTACAAAGCTGCTCCAAGACCTGTGGAGCTTGCGTCCGTGTGCAGGATGTATGGTTCTTTTGGATTTGCAAATCCAAGCACAGGGGCCATTGTGAGTTTGTCGATTAGCGTATTGAATGCATCCAAACAACTGCTTGTCCATCTCTCGTTAAATGGTTGTTTGGGGTCAAGCTGAATTTTGGGTGTTGGGTTCTTGCCTTTATGAGTTGGAGAATACCCTCTGGTCAAATCGTTCAGGGGCTTGGCGATGGCAGCATACCCGTGGATAAATCGGCGGTAATACCCCGCGAACCCCAAAAAGGACCGCAACTCCTTGAGTGTTCTTGGGATCGGCCAAGATTTGAGAGCATTAATCTTGTCGGGGTCAGTCTCCACTCCCTTCTCAGAGACAATATGGCCCAGGTAACGCACTGACGACTGGAAAAACTTGCATTTTTCTGGCGATAACTTGAGGCCATAATCTTTAAGGCGCTGTAGAACTCGCAGCAACCTGCTCTCATGTTCTTCGAGGGTCTCTGAAAAGATGATTAGGTCGTCCAGGAAGACCAGAACCTCCTTTAGATGTAGGTCGCCCATGCATCTTTCCATGAGGCGTTGGAATGTGCTGGGCGCGTTGGTAACGCCTTGTGGCATGCGATTAAACTCCCAAAAGCCCAATGGGGTTACAAATGCTGTCTTGGGTTTGTCCAGTTCTGCCATTTCAATTTGGTAATATCCTGATTTCAAGTCAAGGACGCTGAACCATCGGGAGCCAGTGAGAGCTGTGAAGGACTCCTCTAAATTTGGGAGCGCGTAAGCATCCTTGATGGTATGAAGATTGAGCTTACGATAATCGATACACAGCCTCACATCTCCGTTCTTCTTACGGACAACCACAATCGGTGACGAGAAGGGTGACTCCGACTCACGTATCACTCCCGCCTTCAACAGGTCCCTCAGATGTTCACGCACCGCCTCAATATCGCGAGGATGAATGGGACGAGCTCGGTGTTTAAATGGAGTTTCATCGTGAAGGCGGATGTGATGTTTGACACGGTCGGTGCGCCCAAAGTCCAGGTCATGGTGTGAGAATACCTCAGAGATCTGTTCCAGCTTGGAGATGACTCGATCCTTCCAGTCAGGTGGTATTGGTGAGTCTCCGAAATCGAACTCCAGCTTTGCGTTGGATTTCTGCTGTGCATTGGTGGAAACACAGTGGGATAGGATCTGAGGTAACATGGTGAGTTCAGCGATGACACTCAAGGGCGAGAGTGTAATGGTCTGTCTGGTTTCATTAGTGACGATGATCGGGAGCTTGTGAGGTGGATGGCTGGGCAGTGTCACAAGACAGCGTTTCACATAGAGGCCTCCAGGCAGTGGTGTGGCTGGTTGTTCAATCAGAGCGCACTGACTGACGGGTGGTGGATTGGCACGGATGGACCCCTCGATGACCATAGTGTGGCCTGCTGGAACTTGGACCGAGGATTTACTAGCCAATCGAACAACACCATCGCAGGCTTCTTGGGTTTGTTTGTGCCGTAACCACAGAAGTTGGAGGACTGCTCGGTAGCCATGCTGAGATGGTTTATAGCTGGCACACTCACTCTCCATTCGTTGCTCATAGAGCGGCTCCAGGGTGTTCATCCCTATCAAAATCTGGCTATGAAATCCTGCGCCAACATCAGGGACTACAAGCGCCAGAGTATGTACGTCCAGATCTGCACCAATGAATTCTTCTGGAAAAGTAACTGTCATTTCGATGTATCCAAGGTATGGGACTTCTTGGCCGGCAGCTCCTTCTACTTGCAACAGTTCTGTTATTGGCTTCACTGGTTGGTGGGAGAGATGTTGGTTGTAGATGGAGATGGGTAAAGTCGTTACTTGCGATCCAGTGTCCAGCAAACACCGAAAATCTTGACCGGCAACTCTAACTTGGCCCATACATCTGGATCCAATCAATCCTTTTGGCAGATGGTTGGTCTCAGGGGAGGTGGCATGTGACTCACTGCTGCACTTCACTTTCTGCCTGATGGGACGTTGTTGACCCTCCGCAGTTCCCATTTGTCCCTCAACAGGAACTCGTTCTAGTTTAAAGACGCGTTGTGGGGGTTCAAATTCTGCCATTTTTTCTTTTTGTCTGCAAACTGCTTCTGTTTCATAGCTACCAGTGCTGGATTTGGATCTTGGTCGCAGTTTGGCTTAATGTGTCCGTCTTCACCACAGTTATAGCAGTAACCCGGCTTGGGTCCTGAACTCGGTTGTCTGTTGGAGCGGGACTGTTTCTTGGTCTTGGTGCCTTCATGAGGCTTACTGCCGTGAAGGGATTTAGAGGGAACAGACTGCTTGGTGGAGATGAAGGACATCAGCTGCTTCTGTATGTCGGCTAGCTGCTGAGCGAGCTGCTGAGTGATTGTGGTCAGGGCGTCAACCTTGGATTCTTCTGAGGGGTTGGCATAGGCGTATTGGGCGTGCGCCCCGGCTCTGGCTCTTGAGCCGAGGTGCTGCTTCATACGCTGGGCCTTAGCAGCTGCTCTGTCTTCCTCAGTCCTAAGCATCAGCAGGAAATCAGCAAAAGATGGTGGGTGGGACTTTAGTTGCTTTAACTGCAATTCTGAAATAAGGGTGTTATCCCAGCAGCCGCGACAAAACTGAGTGAGTAGATGTCGGTCTAAATCAGTGACCAAGACTCCTCCCCTTTTCAGAGCCAAATTAAGGGCTACTTGGAGACGTTGCAAGTAAGCTGATGGCTTTTCGTCGGCATTTTGAAACATTTCCATGAACTTTATGTATAGCTCGTCACCATCTTGGACAGTCCCGTAAGCAGAATCGAGTATTTGGAGGTAAGTCTTTGGGGAAGTTTCTGGTTTGAGATGTTTAACCATATCTGCTGCTGGTGGGAAGAGACTTTCGACAATTTTCCTTGAACGTTGTAAATCAGAAACAGCAGGATCTTGGAGAAGTAATTCGACACCAGAGCGCCATGTTTCAAAGTCACTTTCATGTGGGGGTCTTGGGATTCGACCAGAGAATGATCGAAGTTTCTGGGGGGACAAATGTGAAGCGCTGTCATCACTCTTGATGATATGCTCTACTATGCACCGTTGGACGCCTGGTGGGTTCAGATCAGGAATTGACATGGCTGCAACCGAATGCCTGGGCATATGCTGGCGCTGCACAAAGTCATCAGAATTTATTTGGGGTTGTGGCCGCTCTTCCTTCACTTCGGCTACAGATGAGCCCTCAGAAAGTGACGACTCCACATCCTCATCAACATCATCATTTCCATCTTCCTTCCTGAGCTCGGTGACAGATTGGCCCAGCAGTGACATGACTTCTTTGAGGACCTCTGCATAGGTTTGACCAGTAAGTCTGGCTAAGCTTTCCAAGTCACTCAGGTAAGTTTGTGTTTTAAGCTTACTCTCATACTCAGAGCACAAAGTTGCAAGCTCACAAATATCATATTTAACTTTTTCAGTACTAGCATAAGTGTACGGCAAAATCTTTCTCAAAGTAGCTAGAGCTTCACTTGACTCAAACTCTACAAGAATCATATGTTCAAAAATGCAATCTGATTCTGTGATAACTTTAACTTGTGACAATTTACCATACTTAGCCAAGAACTCAACAACTTCATCATCTATTTCCGCCTTTACTGAGTATTTAACCGCAACAGAGTTTGGAATCTTTATGCCATATTTCACCAAAGTGTCCATGTTTGCAACAAATGTCACTTTACTATTTTCCAAATTCAGTCCACCTGTACAACCCTCCTGGCTAGCTCGCCACAAAATATGTAGCAACTACGTGATGTAAGGAAAAAGCTCAATTAGCAGTGAGGCAATACTATGGTGCAGTCGCTATATGGTAAGAAAGGGTTAATGGGCTAATAATCAGAAAACTAGAGAACGCTCTAGGAGGGAGTGACAGGAGACTGAACTTGCGTTTGGTTGGTACCATATATTACAAATAATAAATGACATGCAACATTTAAGACAAACAGTTCACATGAATGGCCATTCAAAAGTGCAGTAAATATTTACAATCAGCAAGCGCTTGAAACAATTCAAAAATAATTCAATGCAAAACCAATAATGGCAGTGCAATAATACCAAGAGAGTCAATAGTTGTTAAAGTGCCATGTGTCAGAGTTCCGCAATTATTGCACTAGATTGAAAAGGTCCGAGTCCAATTAATGTGCAAAAAGGCAACTTATCAATGTCTACCCAGCTCACACACAGTTCAAAGCCCCATCTGGGAGAGGACTGGGTTCCAGAGGGGGAGGTAGGTGCAAAAGAGGTCCAGGGAAATTTCCACAGGTGTGTGTGATAGAGCAATGGGTGTGGGTGTGTTGGGAGAGTATGATGGGCTGCCAAGAGCCCCCTACCAGCCCGGTGGGAGAAGCGCGGCTCCGCGGCGCGTGCTCCGTGATGCGTGCTCCGCGTTGCGTGCTCTTAGGACAGGTCAGCGTCTCTCTCAGGACAGGTCAGCGTCTCTCTCAGGACAGGTCAGCGTCTCTCTCAGGACAGGTCAGCGTCTCTCTCAGGACAGGTCAGCGTCTCTCTCAGAACAGGTCAGCGTCTCTCTTAGGACAGGTAAACGCTGTAGACTTTCTTCACTAGCTCGCCATCGGGATCAAAGACTTGACCGGTTACGCAGATGTATCACACACAGCCCTTTTTGACTTGTGTGCGAGTCACAGCAAACGGTTCTCTGCAGCACGCCTCTCCGTTAGCCTTCCCCACACACACCTCTAGCCTCACCCAGCTAGTGCCGGTATGATAATAACTCCGGTTGGCCCCGTTGTATCACGTGACCACGGAACCTTCACTGTGATTGGCTAGAGTGAACCATGTGATGTAATGATGTGCAAAACCCGCGAGAATGACTAAAAGTACCGCGTGATTTGGCAACTTAGACAAAATATAGTCTAGAACACCAGGAGAGAGAGAAAGGGGAGAAAAAGAGATATACAGGATTTGTCACCTGGGTTACACACGACTAAACTGTGTATATTGTATATTAATAGCATCATCTACTGTTTCTAGTCATTCTGTGGCATTTTTAAAGTGAACTAGGTATTTGCAGCTCTGTGTTTCAAAAACAGTCTAAAAGTCAATGCTGCCTTCAGTGTCCACTGCAGTTTCAAGTACTACATCACATCACGCAGAACTGCCCTGATGCTGTATTTATGTGATCATGGAAACACAGAAAAAAACAAGATTGAACACACCACGGCTCCCAATGTCAACTTGGAAACTGTCACATTAACAAATTTTGAAGTGCAATATATTGTAAGTAAATATAGATGATAAACAATAATTTGCATCTTGTAATGAGTCATAGAAGTTATTATTAACCTTTTACGGCACATACAACCATAAAATAACACAAAAAATCCACAGCAGTGCGATGCAAAAGTACAATCGAGAAATACTGATCCCCCAAAAATATTGTTCTAGCTTTCATATACTGAACGATAAGTCATTCAGTCGTATTGATTATTGTGACAGACCTACTTGGAAACTGGTGTGGAAGCATTGGACTGAGACTCCTCAGTTTACATCACAGTGACAGGGTTCCGTTTGGGAATGGAGGACAGAGCAGATTCAAAATTAGAGGAATTTTGTTTTAAAATACACTGAAGGTTCTACCTTTGTACTTTGCACACCAATCAGTCACTCACACCATCCTCCAATCACACCATCCTTCAATCACACCATCCTCCAATCACACCATCCTCGATTTTAGAGCAGGTTTAGCGCTGCTTTAGTTCTGCTTTAGTCATCTTATCTCTGCCTTTCTGTCCCCTGTTCTTAAAGTCTTAACCTCAGCCTTCTTCATCTCTTCGACACTGATGTCATACTTTAGTCTTGGTTGGTCCTGGTTTAGTCCTGGATTTATCCCTGCTTCAGTCCACTCACCCCTTCCTCTCTCTTTTCAGTTATTAAAGCCATCGCTTCAGCCTTCTTCGCCTCCATGACCGTGATGTCCTACCATCGCTCGCTGCGTTCGTTCTTGAAGGACAAACAAAAACAGACATTTTGTTCATCTGTGGTCTACTTGTCCTGGAATTTTCTCTTGATCTCCGCCCGGGTCGCCGCTCTGGCCCTGTTCTCCTCAGAGCTCCCCTGCTACATCTGCATACACTTCCTCTGCTCCTGGTTTGTACTTCTAATTTGCGTGTGGTGCTGCCAAACCAACTTCATGAACAGTAAAGAAGGAGAGGTTTTGTACCGTGGGACTGTGGCTCTCATCTGGTACTTCAACTGGTTTAACGTAGTCAAAGGAAATACTTTGTGGAAGACAATTCTCTATCACGGATACATTTTGGCCGATATAACACTTCTCTGTGGGTTGTGGTTTTGGAAAATTAATTCTAAAGATCTAAAGAACTTCAACTACTTGCATTTACTTGCATATGTCCTTATTTTTTTTGTTTACATATTGGGGCTTGTAGTTAAGTCCATCTACTATCACTGTTTTCATCCTAAAGTAACTCCAGCAGACTTTAAATCTGAAGATGAAACTGTAGACACAGTACTTGAAGATTCTTCTACAGAAAGGGTCCCAGATGAGCCTGATGAGCCTGGATTTAGAAGGATAATCACACAATTGGACAGTGGGCGGGCTATGAGGAGAGGATCAGGAGACAAAGTGAACAACAGAATGAAGAAATTGGCTGAACATTTCTACTCCTGATTGGTCCTTATGAAGTAAATTATAATTTCAAGGTATTTTGCTCATGTATTGCTCACATACATAAAATTTGTGCTACAATGTTGAATGGGTTAAATGTGAATGTGTGTGTTTTTGCCAAGATCTGAGTTTAAGGGTCACTCACTCTGATGGTGGTGACCTTGTGAGGCAGAGTTGTCCCAGGGCAGACTGACAAAAAGGTGGCTGTGAAACCTTACCAACGATGTTTCCAACCAGCCGGTTTAATCCTGGTTTAGACCTGCTTTAGTTCAGTTTATTCCTGGTTTTGATCTGGTTTAGTCCTAGTTTAGTCTTCATTAGCCATGCTTTTTGGATGCAGTTTAGTCCTTGGTTAGTCCTACTTTAGACTCAGTTTTCCCTGGTTTAATCCTGGTTTAGACCTGATTTAGTCTTGGTTTAGACCTGATTTAGTCCAGTTTAGTCCTGGTTTTGATCTGGTTTAGTTCTAGTTTAGTCTTCATTAGCCATGCTTTTTGGACGCAGTTTAGCACTTGGTTAGTCTTACTTTAGACCCGTGTTTGACATGGTTTAGTCTTGGTTTTGACCTTGTTCAGCCCTGGTTTACTTCTCATTTAGTCCCGGTTTAGTCCACTAAACTAATCTGTTTATAGAAGTGAAAGAGGACATTGGGAGTAGACTTGGACTCCTGACCAGTCACACTGCAGTGACCCAGTGACTCGGGGTATTAGGTTTAACACAAACTAAAAGAGGAAATTGTTTGAAATATAATATTAGTTTTACACAAGCGCTTTTAAAAATATGACTACTTAAAGGCCATGTGGGTTATATTCATATAGCAATGCAGCATGCCCCTAGTTTAACCTGAGCTTGGGACATATCAGAATTCTCAGGTGGAATTTGATGTTTAACTCTCAGATTGCAGACTTGTCCTGGTTTATGGTTAATACCTCTGCAATTCCTGGGCCTATCCACATGAGCCAATCTCAATCAAATAATGAGAAGGTTCAACATTTGTGGATCATACGCTTGGACTTGTCTTTCGAAAACAATGAATCTCTCATAGAGTCACATAGGGCCCTAATTTTAGAATTAGAACTATTTGTTGTCACAAATGTGGGCTTTGGTCAAAATTAGACAATATTATGGTGCAAAATGTATGGTAAAAACTGCACATCCTTGGAGCTGGTTTATGTTTAATATCTCTATAATTACAATAATGAGTTTGAGGAGCCAATCTCTTGCAATATTGGTACTCTTCTTCCATAGGGTAATATATTTTTGAGCTGGAATCGCATCATCAACCTGTGGGTCAGAGGATCTGACCATTCTACTAATAATGAATGACTGTTGCCTTTGTGCAGCATTTTGCTTTACAAATAAATGTGACTTGACTTGACTAATGAAGTTTATGTCTCTAGTGGGATTGGAACCGCCAACCTTTGGATCAGTGGACAAACTCTCACTGACACTCGCACTAAGTGAGCTACTGTCACCCCCAAATAAGTCATGATGTGAATATTTATAATGTAATGTATTTCTGGCTTTGTTTGAATTTTGCACAGCAGTATGAAGTTAAATATTATCAAGTATTTCATTTGTATATTTCAGTTTCTTTTATTTAAGAAGACTGGAAAGAGTCCACACAGAAACTAGCACATATTTTAGTTTCCCTGCATCAAATGTTTACTTTATATTTTGTTAAAGCAACACTGTAACCTTTTGGTCATGGAAACATCACCTGCATGACTCCAGGAAAATTAAAACTATACTTAGGGACATTCTCCATGGAGATACTTACTTATTTCTCCCTATGGACAATATGGGCTATTAAAGCCAAAGGCACATTTCCATGGAAACAAGCAGGAAGGCGCCCTCTAACAGGCAAAGTAAAAGTCAGGTTTGTGGAGATGCAAATCAGCTCAGAATAAAGTGTGTTTTCCTTTATTCTTCAATACAATATAAACAAACCAAAATTTAAAAAAAAGTCTACCTTTTGTATAAAAGCTGCGTGCTTCGGATTTAACTGAATGCCTTTCAGTTTTGTTCATTATACTATGTTCGAAATGCATTAAACTGGAACTTAAAGTGGAACCAGCAACCCATCTGCAACCAGACTGACACCCATCTGAAAATAGTAAATGTTTTGATTTCGAGCCTCACGATGAGATGGTCCCATGTTTGATTCCCCGGCTGTAGTGGGGTCTTTCGTGGTCTTCGTGGTCCTGTGTGTTTCCTCCCAGTACTTTTCCAACACCCCTAAAAGCAGGAGTGGATATCTGGAGATGGGTCCCCGCGTCCTGCTCCTGACAGTGAAACATGGGTTAAATGCAGAGAACAAATTTTCTACTTGAACAAAAACATCTAAACAAACTGATTAAAAGTGCATTATGTGACTTTTCTGGCTTGACTCCATGAATATGATACTTACTTTATTGGAATATTCCACAGCATGGCATTAAACATAACCAAAACATAAACAATGGATAAAATCCTCCTGCAAAAAGACTGGTTCAAAATGGGTCCCACTGCTCCTGACAGGTTTATCCCACAGACACAGCAGGATGGGTCAACTGCAGGCTTAACTCAAGAGACACTGAAGCATGGGTCAAATGCAGGTGTAGTCCAGAGACACTTGAAGATGGGTCAAATTCAGATGACAAATTTCCTTACGAAGCCAATAAACTGTACATTAACCTCGGATCCATCGCGCATTTGCTCAGTTAAAGATGTTTTACTTCTGAATCTATCACGCATTTGCTCAATTAAAGATGTTTTACTACTGAAAAATACCTTGTAAAAACATGCATTCTTATTTTGAGTTGGGTCACCTCTCCACAGATTTGACCAGTAACTTGGCCTGATGCCATCACTGCTTGTCTCCATGGAGATAAGTTTACAATAACAATAACATAATGCATATTTAAATGACTGTTTCACAAATTCTGCAGATGAGCTTTCTGTATAATTAAAAACAAGGGGTAAATGAATTGAACAGAAACATGCTGGCAGCTTTAATCTGAACAAAAATGACATACAGAAATAACAGAATATGATCACAACCCAAAAGTACATCATTTGGAACAATGTTGTACTACTGAAATATTGTTATTCTTACATTTGGATTCTTCTGGTAAGATTATCGTTAAAGGTTAAAGGCCAGTACAGGAGAATGACAATTTTAGAACATAAATTGAATCCTGCATTAGCAGAGCTACGTAACAGTCACTGAAAAACAAAGGCAGTCGACTAAAATAAACATTCAAAACATGTTGAAATCAAACAAAAAAACAATAAAAGTGTGATGGAAAAATGTCAATAGTCCTGGTTTAGTCCCGTTTTAGTCACGCTTTAAACCTGCTTTAGTCCTAGTTCAGTCGTAGTGTAGTCCTGGTTTAGTCCTGGTCTAGTCCTAATTCTGGTTGACAAATTATAGTTACAGCAAATGTAATAACCCTATTATTTCAAAGCAATTGTTTTTTGATTTTAGATCCAATTATTTGAAGCTTCCCTTTAAAAATATGTTAAAAAGAACATGAGGTATTTAAATGTTGGTTCAGTCTTTGCTTTGTCATTGTGGTGTTGTCTATATTGACTTGAGTACATTTCACATTCTATGCCAAAGTAAGACAACATAAAAATCATAATATGCATTCAAATGACACATTGACATGTAAATAGTTATTGTATTGTTATTGTGGAGTGCTAATGTTCAAGATTGAGACAACTCAAATCTACATTCAAAGTCTTAAAACAGCAAAATAATACCTCTCTGGATTTCAAAGTTTAAAAAAAAAGCCAGAGAATTTGATTGTCACAGACAGTTTTATATGATTTTTGACCAAACTTTGGCAATAGATTTTAAAAACATATCAAAAACAATACACATTTGTAGCTTGTGATGTATGTGTCAAAAAGATTTACATATTTTATAAAAAACTAAAGTTCAATGAAACTATAAGATAATTGCTGACGTTAGTGCTTATTTTTGTCGACAAAGAACTGATTACAAAATATAAACCAAAAGAATAAATCTTTTCTTTTTTAAAAAATGTGAAATAAAAATTTGAATACCAATAGTGCGAGTACTTATTGAGGTAAAGCGTTTAATATAATAATATATAGGCTACAGCTATTCAAGGCTATAAGGCAATGCTGTAAATTTACATTCAAAGACACATGGGGGCACCACAGTCAACATATTGCAACTGAAATAGATGATCTCCACTGCTGTTTGATGCATCTGTTTAGAGTTTAAAAGTCATATAGAGGCGGAGAAGTGTGAACACAAATAGTTTTAACAAAAAATTGTAATTTTTTAGAAAACTTTTGCCCTTTTTCCACATAGACTATACTTTACATCTGCTAGGAAGTAAGTTACAAAGCTTTGACTAAAATGCATGAGGTAAACTGTCTCCATATGATATAAAGCTTATTCTGTGTACAGGGCCCCAGTCGTTTTAAAGACTATTTGAACAGCTGTACATTTTACAGTACAGTCTGATAAGGTAGCAAATATTCATATCCGCTGGTCTTAATATAAGATGTGCAAAGGTGAGATTTCATTACTTTACCTTCATCACATTTTTACATCACTACTTTATTTTAAAGTCGAGCTAGAAGTTCCCTCCTGAATCTCCCATAACTTGTATATTCACCACTGCAACCAGCTGACCTGACATTAAAGGGCCCATATCACGCTATTATCTGGTCTATGTTATAAAGCCATTTCCTCATCACAAACCTATCCAGAGTTGTTTTTTTTTTTAATTCACAGTTCTTCTCTCAAACAAAAAAACACTATTCCACCATGTGATGTCATTAAGTGGTAATATAGGAAGTGCTCCCCTGTATTTTTAAACTGCATACACTAACCCTAACCCTTAGAACCCATAGAATCATCTGGATGATTTCAATCCTGGAATTGCCAATTTTGACTGAACAAAAAGGTAAAAGAAGCTGTTAACACAAAAACTTCACACACAAAAGCTTCATGACATCACAAAGTGGAACAGAGCATTTTGAGTTTTGAGATGTAAACAGACGAATAATAAAGGATTACCCAAACTTGTACGAATGAAACAAAACACAACTCCAGGTCTGTTTTTTTTAGGAGGGAACAACATTCTAACCTAACTCAGCTCACAAGAGTCAATTTTGTGTAATATGTATAAAGTTATAAAGTTTCAGGCTCTTGGTCATTAGTTACTACACAGCTGATTAGCTATGATCTCACAAACATTTAATATATATTTCAAGTCTATGGGGAAAATGAAAGGAACATTTACTTCCTAAACAAGGGGATGAACCATGCACATTAGCTTATATAAGCTTATAATAAAATAAAAAAATACTTAAATACATGCATACATGCACACATATACACATGTTGAAGATATCAGCCATTCCCTGGGGGTGTGAAGCTAACTGAAGGCACTGAAGGCACTACTCTCTTAAAAGCTCTGTTGCTCAAAGATTTAACCTGAGCTTTATTTTAACACAATGTGACCAGACACCACTGGCTTGGTTGGAACTGGAATTGGTTGGTGAGCTGATTTGTGCTGTTAAACACGTCTCTCATAAATACAATTACAGTCACAATCTAGCTAGAATTAGCCAAGAGTTTTTCAGTTCTAAACAGGACCATCAACGCTCATGTTGATCACAGGCTCCTGAAAATGTGCCGTTTAAATCCATTTTGTGTTTTTTTTTTTTTTTTTTGTCTGTGTTTACTAATGTGTGCATTGTGTCACTATGGTAACCATAGCTGAACACTCCACCAATAGAGATACATGTAGAACACCCCCAGCGTGATCTCACTGTAAAGTATCAATTTCCCATCTCCTACTAAATGTGTGATTCCACTTTCATCTTGGTAGTGGCACTCTCCAGCTCTCTCCTCTCAGAGTAAAAATTTGTCGCTAGCACAGCCATGCGTTTATTGACCAGTGGCTGAGAGAGGCTGCCGTCCTGTGCAGACATGTCCCGAAATTTCACTTCCGAATCGGGTAAGTCGTCCGGGAGCACTGGATCTCTCTGCGGAGGCCTCCATAGCTTTGGATGAAAGCAGCAATAGTACAAAGTTTTAAGCAACAGCCCGGATATGTAAACAAGGGGGAGAGAGATTATTAAAGCCAGAGAATACGATTGGCTTTCGATCGGGTCTCTGTAAAGCCACCATGTCGTGAGAAGAATCGCACAGTCAACAGTGATAAACGAATGATAAATGATACTCCGGTCACGCGTTTGACCTTCTGCCACGTTAAACCAGCTGAAATACCAGATGAGCCCAACGGTCGCACGGTACAGCCACTCTCCTGCATGACTGTCCATAAAATCTGTCTTCTGTCTCCAAACCCATGCCACAAAAACAACCCACAGGAGAGTGAAATGGACAGCAATGTAAGAGGACAGGACGGAGGAGAAGAGAGCGAGGGATGCGACGCGTGGAGAGATGAGGAGGAGGTTCCACAGGAAGTAGACCAAAGAGGAAGACCAGGTTTGTTTGGCTTTGTCGGGGACGAAGGAGCGAAGGGAGCGGTGGTAATCTACGACCATCCACGCCATAGAAGTGGTGGAGGCAGCGATGCTCACAACTGGAATGAGAGAAGAGTGAGAGAAGGAGGGGGTGGAGGGAGAAAGAAAGAAAAGGGGAGGGAGAGAGCAAGAGGGAAGGGCCAGAGAGAAGAGCAAAGACAGAGGGAAAGAGAAAAGAGCAGAGAAAGAGGGAAAATGGGCAGATAGAGAGGGAGAGAGAGAGGGACAGAGAAAAAGAAGTGTAAGGAGAGAGAAAGAAATAGAGATGCGAGAGAAAGGGGTGGATGGAGGGAGGTAGAGAATGTAAAAGAGGGGGAAAGGAGAGTAGGAGAGAAAAGGAGAGAGAAAGAGGGAAGGGATAAGTAAAGATGGTGAGAGAAAAAGGGGAAGAGGAAAGAGAATGGGGGAGACAGGGAGAGTATGGTTTTGTTATGATTTAAGCTGCCTTTCACCAAAGACTTTGAACTATGACCCCAACATTAACATAATACAAATAGAAAACAATAGTTGAAACAGACATAAAGCAGTTTGCCTGTAGGTGGCAGTATATTTTCTGACAGACAAAAGTCTAAGATTTAGGAGTCATTGTGTTACAACAAACACTGGCATAAGTGAAATCTTTAAGTTACTGCTCTGTACTCACACTGCACAGTTCGTGCCTTGTTGGTCTGCAGCATGACATATATCATGAGAGTAAGCTGGGGGGCGCTCTCACAAAATGTCTCGATAAGTCGCAGCATGCTGAGGTCATGGGTCAAATACACCGCATACTCCGACCCCTCCTCCTTCCTCCACCAAACTCGAAAGCCCTGCCAGATCACCCAGAAGTGCCTGAAAACACCAGGTTTAGGTTAGGGTAAGCACAGTGGCACTAGCGCCTCATAGCAAGAGGGTCCCAGGTTTGATTTTTGATTTTTTGATTCCCGCAAGGGCCTTTTCTCTGTTTGTATGTTCTGTCTGTGTCTACAAAATTTTCCTTCAGGTAATTATATTCTGGTGTTACACTTAAAGTCACAGTATGTAACTTTAAACCAAAAAAATAGAGCAAAAAGTTTTTGGTTTTTTTTCATTTTGGTTGTGTTTATTGCACTGGAAAACTCATTAAAACATGCATCCTTAGTGTGAGCAGGCTTGCATTTCCACAAATCTCCCCCTCCTGCTTGTTTCCACGGAAATGTTCCATAGTATGGCTTACAACACATCTTTCTCTATGGAGAATGATTGGTTTCTCTTTCTTTCACTCTTGCTTTCCATTGAATTGTGTAAGTGACGTGCCACCTTTAGAAAAGCTACATACTGTAGCTTTAAGTCAGTCAACATTAAAACATGCAAATTCCACAAGGATTCCACTATATCCAGGAATGAAACCCAGGACTTTTTTGCTGTGAGAGAGGAACACCAACCTAGAGGCTGGCACTGAATGAAAATGCTAATAATACTGTAAACATTTTTACACTGTATTAAGACTTTTGAGATTCTGAGTAAAGTTTCTAATTCTTTATGCAAAACCTGAGTACCAGACCTTAATTACTTATCTGAACTATCAGCTGTCATTATTCACCCTCTGAGTTTCACTTTAAGAAACAGAAAAGTAGTGTTGTCATTTACTGGTTTGATTTGAATCTGAACTTGTGAAACTTTCTCAAGATTCAACAGTCGCTGCATCGATCCTGTTGAAAAATGTAATAGCGCAGAAAGTACAGATACTGCTTTCAAATGTTGTAAACGTAAAAAGTATCCATTTTAAATTTACTTAGATGTAGAAATAGGTAAGTATAGATACCTCAAATTTATACATAAGTGCAACACTTTTTTACGTTCCACCACTGAGTCTTGGTTTGTACTTCTGCATCCCGTTTTATTATCTATTGGTACAAGTTGGAAAACCAAATTTTAAAGAGACTGAGAATACTGAAAAAATTGGGGGGAAAAAACTGTATGGGGAAAAACAGTTAAAATTATTCACAAATAGTACCTTTTTATGCTTCCAAAATTAGGCATTATGTACATCAAAACTTGTCTCAACCAAAGCATCACTCTAGTCTTTACGTGTTATTAAATGAGGTAATACACTGCCTGGCCAAAAAAAAGTCGCCATCAAAAAAAAAGGTCACACACTCTAATATATGGTTGTTCCGCCTTTAGCTGTGATTACGGCAAGCTTTCGCTGTTTCATTGTTTCAATAAGCTTCTGCAATGTCACAAGATTTATTTCCATCCAGTGTTGCATAAATTTTTCACCAAGATGTTGCATTGATGATGGTAGAGTCTGACCGCTGCACAAAGCCTTCACCAACACATCCAAAAGATTATCAATGGGGTTAAGGTCTGGACTCTGTGGTGGCCAATCCATGTGTGAAAATGATGTCTCATGCTCCCTGAACCACTCTTTCACAATTTGAGCGCGATGAATCCTGGCATTGTCATCTTGGAATATGCCCGTGGCATCAGGGAAGAAAAAATCCACTGATGGAATAACCTGGTCATTCAGTATATTCGAGTTGTCAGCTGACCTCATTCTTTGAGCACATACTGTTGCTGAACCTAGATCTGACCAACTGGAGGAGGCTCGTACCTATTTGTTTAGTTAAAATCCAGGTGACGACTTTTTTGGCCAGGCAGCGTATGAGGTAATAAGAACCGCATTCAATAAATATACAAGCAAAAGTAAACAAATATTGAGCATACCAAAATGTTCCTATTGACAGTTATTACCTTAGAGAAAACATGTTGTAACTATTCTTGTCACACTTGTACCTGCAGAGGAATCCGAGCTGCAGCACATGGAGCAGGCAGGATAACTTAACTCTGTCCCCGAACATCACCGCACTCCCACCGGCCTGAGGGTCTCCCCCGGGCCCGCTGATCCCGCCGAACCCCGGCAGCTCCCGGTCGTACTGGAACCAGAACCAGCTGAACATTTGGACCACCACAGAGGACAGCGCCATGAGTCCCACCAGCACCCCGAACCACAGCACGTCTCCCCGGCAATAAAACTCCGTGGCCACCCAGATATCCGAACCCCAATCCACCAAAAAAGTACACACTCCGATCACAGAGAAAGCCAAGTCTACCCACGAGTATTTGGCGAAATTTGCACACTCCATGTTCGTTTATTCCCGTAATAAACGCGTTAGCCGCTAGAATCACAATCCCCAAACCTGTTGCTATTAGCCATGTTAGCAACTAGCAGCTAAGGACCGTTATTTCGCTTCTAATCTTAAATTTCTCTTTTTAACCCATTTGACATTTGTAAAACTCCCTCGAATATAAAGAAAAACGCCCAGCTTATGTTAAAATCAAAACATAATCGCTGTGGTAACTTTTAGTAGTGAAAAGTTGAGAAATAGTTCCTAAAAAGCGGGCTGAAGAGTAGTAAGCGCAGCGGTGGTGTGTATTTGTGATGTGACTCGAGGTGAGGCGGAGTTAACCCCGCCCCGCTGCTGTGATTGGGTGGAGTGACTGGACACTCGGCGGGGCGGACGGGTATGGCTTTTAAACGCTCACTATTCAGAAGCGCTCAGTTACTCCAAAGTGCTGGGTTTCATTCCATTCCATTATTATAGGTCTATATACATTTTTGTTGTTGTTATACTATGAGTTCTTCCGACTAGTCAATAATAGAAATTAACTGGTTCAACATGTGTGTATCTATTATATATATATATATATATATATATATATATATATATATATATATATATATATATATATATATATATATATATATATATATATATATATATATATATATATATATATATATATATATTATTTATTTATTTCTCCTCTTCTAGAATCTGCATGTCAAGCTTTTACAGGTCATTTGTAACTTCAGTTAATATAGTTATAACTGTTAGCATGCAAATAAATGTATTGATATTTTATCTGTGTGATGTTCAAGCAGAAGAATTTTAGGAGAGAACCTATTATTGATAGCCAAATAGACCAAATAGAACCATTTATTGAACCAATGTGTATTGCATCCATGGGTTTACTGCATTATTCTGACCTTGTTACAGTTGTAAATACCACCACCTGCTGTTTAAATAAAGACTACACAATAATATATAGCTTAAAAGTCAAACGTTAAACTCTCATAAATAATTAGACACAAGGTTGTTATTAATTAGGTACAAGCACAGCCATTTCTAATATTTATTTATCTTGATTTTTGAGTGCATATTTCTGTTCTCTTGCTCTCCTGTTCTTAAACTGTGTTGCAACACTGGAATTTCTTTTCTAATGTGACTCCCATCTACCTGTAGTTGTTTTTAACAAATTTATCACTGTTTTGTACTTACAGTAGATTCTCTAAAATCAAAAGTGTATTATAAATCGAATATTATAATAATTATTATTTCTAATCCAGGTTAGAGCTCATCTTTATAATATTATAGCCAAAGAAAAGGCCAAAAAAGGCAAGCCCAGTAAGCAGTAAGGATGCATGTTTTGTTGTTATTGTTATTTATTTATTTATTTATTTATTTATTTATTTACTTAATGTTTATGAGTGCAATAAAACATCCATTGTGAAAAAAACAAAACATGCTTTTATTTTAGTCTATTTAGTCTAAGTTACATATTATTGCTTTAAAGCGGACCCATACTTTCCCCTCACCATTTACGCACCCAAAGTTCGAGATGCCATTTTGCCCATCTACCCCTGTTTTCACTATCACTGGTACAGGGCCACCGCTCTGTCCTTTTTTTTTTGCTTTTCTCAATGACTGAAGCCCATTGGACTTAGTAGTGTTGCAGAGTAATTTTTGTACAAATGAACTAGTGTGTGATGTGCAGCTATCTATAGGAGGAGCCAACAGCTTCACAGCTAGAATTTAAAATGTGCAAATTGTAACATAATGATCCTTGGGTGTCATAGATTATAACTCTCAAGTCTTCCAGTGTATTACTTTGATTTTAGAAAAGCAACCATATTCTGAATACCACCAAATGAATGAAATGAATAATTGTACCGGAATACAGTTGTGTATTTTGAATACGTATTTTTGGTACGTAATTACTTCCCAGCACAGGATAACCTCTCTGCCACAGTAAGACAGGGAGGCACACTCCACTCAGACAGATATGGAGTCTAACCCACAACTGGGAGAGGGGCAAAGGATAACCGCCCTTCGAGACAACTGTTGTTGTGATTTTGGGCGTTACAAAAATAAATGAATTGAAATGAATTGAATAACCACTCTGCCACAGTAACATCATCATTTAGGCTGTACCTTGTACCAAATATTTCACTTTGAGGTCCATCTTCTCGCAGTAGGGGGCGCTGCTTGTTCTTGGCCAGTTCCTTCAGAATGCTGTGGTCATTTCTGAGGTTCGCTTGCAGGCCCACAGGCAAGAACGGAGTGTTGGGGCAATGGTTGGTGACCTCAAGCACCCATTGTAGAGGAAAGAAGGAAAGATGTTTGAATGTCCTCCGCAGAAACCTCCCCAGAGCTGTGTTTAAGATAATTCAGGTTCAAATATTAAATACAAAAAATACAAAGCCAGCTATTGTAATCAGCGTGAATCCCTCTAATGAAACTACTGCACACCACATCAGGTTTGTCAAGTTACTGTGTACAGTTTTGTATCATGTTTTTTGTATATTTAAGGGGAACTGTCATGTGGGAGCATGGGTGATGTAGGATTGTGGGCGGAGCATTGCACAGAATCTTAGAGCTAACTGTAAGACGGGTTCGATCAGGGCCCAGGAGAGATTGCTACATTACTCAAACATGCATAGATGACATATAAAATCAATTTTGCATAATACCCCATCTTTAAGGTTAATTCGGCAGCACTGTTATGCTGTTTTGGTACATTTTGTTTATGTGTTTGATATTGTCAGTCATGCCCCCGTGTTACGCTAATCACTCACTGTTGGTGGTATTGTCTGTAATCTGCAGCATTTTTGGGTAAATATTTAGATTTCTCAATTTATGATGTGCAACTGTGATTGAATTAAGAATGTTAATGTTGAAATGTTACCGGTAACTGAACTAAGATCCTGTTTTGACCTTGTTTTCAGGTCAGGTTTTTTTCATGGGATTGAACAGATTTCTCTAGTGATGGCTAGCTGGCATGACTGACCAGTTTTGTTTTGCTCTGCGGTCCGTGAATTATGGATTTGCATATTGAATCTGCGTTATGTGAACTGAACTGAACCCTAAAAAAGGAATGAACTGAACTCTCACATAAAGTCAAAATATTTGACAAGGAACTGCTTTTCTTTTTGTTGTTGTTGTTTTAAAAAGGCTTTTTTTAAATTTAATTAAATCGTATGTCACTTTATCCATTTTATACAAATACATTTTATTTTATTTCAATCCAGTCAGTGTTCTGTGTGTCATTCATGTGCAAGCTCCCTGAGCAGCCTGGTTCTTCTGTGTCCGTCTTAATGCATTAATTGCCCAACCAACCAACTAAAAATACTATAGTGGTTACAACTGGTTTAGTCTTAGTTTAATCCTGGTTTAGTTCTAGTGCAGTCCATGTTTACTCCTGATTTAGTCCTTGTTTGGACCTGGTTTAGTTCTGGTTTAATGCTAATTTGGTCCTGGTTTAGTCCTGAGAGAAAGAGATAAGTTTGATATTTTAGTCACAGAATAAATGATTGGATTCACAAGAGACTTCTTACTGCAGAGCCATCTGGGTTTCTTGAGGTGTAAGAGGTCAGTGCCTTAGTTTTCGCTGCATCTGTATCACCAACCAGCACACACTTCACTGTCTGAATCCGTGGGGACAAAATACTGCTGTTACAAATACTACTACTGTCACAGGATCACATGGCTCTCTTTGCAGTGATTTGCATGTTTGTTTTCATGCTGCATGTTTTCATTTTGAAATGTGTTTTTACTGTGTGCACTGTGTTTTACCTCTTGCTTTTAACCAATGAACTGAATGACTGGTGGCATGAGCCAATTATAAAGATAAACATTCAGCAAATTTTTGCCTGGGTAGGCTTGTCCGATTGGCTACAATCTCCTCTAGACTTCACCAGCTGCAGCTGTTGCCTCTGCTCCTCTCCTCTGTTTTGGATGTTATAGAGATGGGGAATGCAAGATGAGGAGAAACATGGTGGGATCGACAGTGGAAACACATGGTGAGCAGCAACGGACCGCAGCAGCGACTTCACCTGCAGCAACTGTCAAATCCAAGGTGTCTAGGTGAAGCCAGAGTATGATGCTGGCAGATGTTATCCGTACTCTACAATACAGAGCTCAAGTGGTGCCCACACATACAAAGGAAGAAGTGAAAAACACATGGAGAAAGCCCTCTCTGCTTGTGGACATCCAAAATGAGCCTTCAATAGATCTAAGAGAGTCAAAAACAGGACAGCATGCAATCTGAACCTAGAAGGAAAGGTGTAACTATTTCTTACACAGCAGGTGTGTAAGTTTGAGATTCTGGTCTATTTCAAACCTACAAACACTTTTTAAGACAGAAACTGATTCACCCAAAGGACAAAACCCCGAACCATAAACAAAGTAATGTGGTCTACTCTGGTCTATTCAGTGTAATGAAGAGTGAAGTGAGCGTTACACTGAAGAAACTAAACAGCAAACTCATAAGAGAATGTACCAACCCCATTACAAAAGCAGCTCAGGACCCTAGTCTGCCGTGCATCTCCATCTCAAAGACACTAACCATTACTTTGAAGATGGTGAGGTACAGATCTTAGCCAGAGAAAAGAAATGGTTTGAGATTTTTGTTAGGAAAGACAATCCTTCATTAAACAGGAATGGGGCCTGAGACATAATCTCTTAGCGATCTGCAAATATCCTCAGACCCAAAACAATAATAATAATGGCTTACACTTGTTATGCACTTTACTTGCTTGTCAGAGCTTCTCAAAGCGCTACACTATAGTCATTATTCATTCATTTCCTCACTTGGTGACAGTAAGCTATTATTGTAGCCACAGCTGCCCTGGGGCAGACTGACAGAAGCAAGGCTGCCAATCTGTGCTATCGGCCCCTCCGACCACCAATGTGGGTGAACCCCGAGCGGGACTCAATCCTCCGACCTTTGGGTTGGGGGACAAACACTATAACCACTGAGCCATTGTCGCCCCAAAACAAAGAGGAATAATGAGAGGTTGAATAGGGTAGTTTCAGCTGAAACTGGAGGCAATAACTGTTTACAGTTTCACTGTAGTCAGCCCCTCCCTTCAGATAGATACAAGGCAGTGTCCAGCAGTAATCTGACCAGAATTGAAGAAGCGGCAAAGCGAAACGTCTTCACTCCTACAATGATTTGTCCAGTTTTCGTCTTTTGCGATGGATCAGACCTGGACGACTGAGGGATTACACAGACATCCACATTTGGTAACACTACTACTACTCCTACTACTCCTTCTTCTACTACTACTACTACTACTACTACTACTACTACTACCATCCACAATTTGAGATTGTACAGTTCTTACCTTGTCTGGTGCAGCCTCTTAAACCATGCTGGCTTCTTCTGGTCCAGTGTTAGTGAAAGTTAATCATTTGTCTAGACAAAGGGTTAAAGTGAAACATGTTTTTATTGTTTTACAGCAAAACAAGGTTGAGCTAAAGGGGAGGTTGGTCGTTTAATTCTCTTTCTGTGATGTCCATGGGCAAAAAACTAAAACTTTGCCTGATGTTGCCTTTTGGCTGGTATTGGTTGGAGCAGTTATATACTGTAGGCATATATTGGCTTGTTTTGATTTGTTTTGATACAGACCAACCACACGTGTTCCTGATTCATTCAACTACCCAATCACACCAATCTCTCTCACCAGTGACCAGAGTCACATTTTTAAAATATTGGAGAATCTGGATTCTGGATTCCAGGCAAGTATTTTGAGTGATTCATGTATGTTTGAGGAATCAGAATCAGAATCAGAATCAGAAGACTTTTATTGCCATAGTCTGTGAACACAGTTCACAAACTAGGAACTTGATACGGTGAAAAAGTGCAACATAAACACACTGAATAAATACAAATACAAATACAAATAAGGGCATGCACAAAGTTAAAAAGATATGCTTAGAATCATGTATTGTTCTGAATTGGTGCTCAGAAAATCTGAGTTTTCACCTGCCCTTTATGCCCACCCACATCCTTGTCCTTTGTTGCAATGATTTGAAAAAAAAAGTTATACATGTAGGGTTCTAAATACAACTTTTTCTATTTGCATAAAAACACATGAATGAAAATCTACTGCTTGCTACGATGAAATGTCACTACGAAGACACAAAAGTCAATGGACCTGTAATTATTTTAGACCAATATCGTGAACAAAATGTAAAATGATGGTATGTTCCCTGGACAAAGCCTATGTCTTTTTTAATATAAACATTCACAACAGAAATCAATTGTTGAATGAAAAAATGTTACTGAAAACAAATATTAGGATTTTATTAAGCACGACTTCCACATGTGTAGAGTTACATTCATTGAGTAGGCCTATTGTTAAAAGTGCATATGATAGGATAGACTGCTCATTTCACTAAAATAGGGTTAACATCATTACATTTAAGATTAATTATTTTTAAGTTTTTTTTTCCTATTTTATTTGATCTTTTTTTCTAAAGTTTAGAATTTTACTTCCTGATTGTACATGGGGAGCAGAAAATGTAAAAGCAGAGCCATAAAATTAAGATTTTGATTATTTTTCCCAAATTATATAATTTGAAACTATTACAAACTCACCCACAACCCTGTTTTACTATAAAGTGGATAAGAGAGCGTGTAGTCATGTGTAGTCATATTTTGTGCAGTGGCCTTTTCAAATTAAAGTGTTCAAATAAAGCTTTATGTGGATTCTTTTGACCTCTGCTTGGCTCAAAAATATCAGCTTGGGCTGGAGATTTAAGGCCGGTAGCTGATATGCTAAAAAGTTCATATATTAGCCAGTCGATATCTCTAGGGGATGCAGTGCTCAAAACTGGGACTGTCCCGGGTCTGGTCACATTAATATTATATATTAATATTTCTGTCCCAGAACTCTATAATTTTATATATATGTATATAGTCTATGGTCAGGACATTTGTCTTATTGTCAGAGTACAGTAGGGGAGTACAGTACGGTACCTGCATTATTCTGTCTTGGTTGGTTTTCTTTGTAAATATGTGTGTGTGTGTGTGTGAGTGTAGGGGTGTGTGTGCGGAGATAAAGAAGTAATACTAATAATATTAATAATAAAAGTAAAGATAACGATAACAGGTTTTATTATTGCTGTCATACTCAGTGTTGGTCAATATTGCTCTATGTTAGTTTTGTGGTCCTAATGGTGGTATTGGTTATTTAGATTTAAATGTAAAATGTGTGTGCATGCGTGTCCTCTACAATGCATTAAAAGAGGCAAGGTTTTGGTGAGCCCGCACTCAAGGGGCAGTACCCCCTAGCAACGCGCCCATTCCTTGCTAACCCTAATCTTTTTATGTATTTGTTGTCAATTATTATTATTATTGATTAATAATTAATTTATTATGATTAATAATTGTTATTATTGTGTATTTTATATATATATATATATATATATATATATATATATATATATATATGTATATATATATATATATATATATATTATATGTATATATATATATATATATATATATATATATATATATATTATATGTGTGTATATTTAAATTATTATTTAATAATTCATGTTCTTTATTTTAATATTTAATATGTGTGTTTATATTCATCCATTTATTTATCTCCATCAGAACCACAAATTAATTCAATAAATAAATTAGTTAATGAATAAGGCAATAATAATGACAATAATAGTAGTGACAGCAACAATAGAAACGTGTACATACAATGAAAACAATAACACAATAATAATAGTGGTATACAGCAATAGTGGTGGTATGATTGCAATTATTGTAATAAAGTTTACATAATGTCGTGTGTGTGTGTCTTTGTAGGAATGGGGGTGTGTATAGGAGTGTGCGTGGCGTTCTCATAATTACTATGTTAATGGTGTTATAATAGTCTATTGGTGGAGTTTATGTTGTTGATATTGATGACTGATTGAAAACAATATTGAAGTGGTTTATGAATGGTGTCCAGGTTTCCATGAAAGACGGTATGTCATCCTCAAAGTATGCTGTCGTTTGAGAGGTTGAAATGTGATGGATGAGCAAGTTAGACCAGTGTTTGATGTTTATTGACTGTTTTGATTTCCAGTTTTGTAGAATTATTTTCTTGGCGATAGTTAGAGATGTCAACAAACTGTTTTTATATTTAGGTGGTATGGTGAAAGTTGTAATAATGCCAAGTAAACATAGGGATGGGGAGGGAGGAATTCTGCAGCTCAGGATGTCTGTGAGTTTGTGTGTAACTGTGTTCCAAAAACCCTGAACTGGTGAACATTCCCAGAGTGCATGTAAATAAGTGTCTGTGACTCCCATGGTGCATTGTGAACAGGTGTCTGTGTCTGTTAGTCCCATTTTGAATTTCTTGTATTGGGTGATGTGTGTCCTGTGGATAACTTTGTATTGGATAAGTTGTAGATTAGTGTTGGATGTCATTGAGAATGTATTTTTGCAAATTTCTGTCCAGAGTTCGTATGTAGGTGGTGTATCTATATCTGTGTTCCATTTGAGTTGTGGTGCATGTATTATATTGTCTGAATGGATAAGTTTGTATAGTTTGGAAATGAGTTTCTTTGGTTACTTGATATTCTTTATGTTTTCTAATAGTTGAGGGGGATCCAGGGTATTATTAGTTATATTAATCTTGCTTTGGATAATGGATTTGATTTGTAAGTATTGAAAGCGATTATTGTTGTTGATTTCGAACTGTTCCATAAATTGTCTAAATGTTATGAATTTATTGTTGTGGAATAAGTGGTGAAGGTGAGTGATGCCTTTTTGTTCCCATGTGCGATAGTGAAGTGGGGTATTATTCATGTGAAAGTCAGGGTTGTGACAGATGGGGGTGTATTTACAAGGTGCCGTGGAAGAATTGGTTAATTTTAAAGCTTTCCACCAGGCTGTCAGAGTTGTTGAAATGACTGTGTTCTTGAAGCAGTTATGTTTTTTGAGAGTAGTATTCATTGAGGGTATGTCTGCCAAAGAAAGATTTTTGAAGTATGACTGTTCCAAAGAAATCCATGTGTTATTATTGTATGTTTGTCCTGTCCACTTAACTAGATATTGTAGTTGATTTGCCAAGTGATAGTGGATGAAATTTGGTGCTTCGAGGCCGCCTTGTGCTTTGTTTTTTTGTAATGTTGAGAGTTTGATTTTTGCTTTTTCGTTCTTCCAATAAAAGTGTATCATTAATGAGTCTAGTGTCTGAAACCATTTGTCCGGAGGTGTAGCTGGGATGTTTGCAAATAGGTAATTCAATTTGGGGAGGATTTTCATTTTTACTGATGCTATTCGTCCTATTAGTGAAAGTGGTAAGTTTGTCCATCGTTCAAGGTCGTTTTCTATTGTTTTAAGCAGAGGGTTATGATTAAGTGAGAACAACTCTGACAGCCTGGGGGAAATGTTAATGCCTAAATACTTAATGTTACCTGTGTGCATACCAGGGAATGAATCCTGAGCTGCAGAACTTCCTCCTTCATCTGAGAGAGGGAGTATTGTTGATTTGTTCCAGTTGATAGTGTAGTCTGATATGGATGAGAATGTATTTATAATTTTGAAAGTTTCGTGTAATGATTGCTGTGGTTTTTGTAGGTACAGTAGAATATCATCTGCATATAGGCTGATTTTATGATGTGTGTCCGAGACGTATATTCCTTGTATGCTGTTATTTTGGCGTATTGCTACTGCAAGCGGTTCAATGAATAAGGCGAACAGCGAGGGAGAGAGCGGGCATCCTTGTCTAGTGCCCCTGTGCAGTGTGAACGAAGGTGAGGTGATACCATTAGTTGTGACTGTGGCTCTAGGTGAGGTATAGAGTGTCTTAATCCAGTGGATAAATGACTCCCCGAAGCCAAATTGATGGAGTGTGTGGAAAAGAAATGTCCAGTTTACCTTATCAAAAGATTTTTCTGCATCTAATGAGGTTATGATTGTCCTGATATTTGATTGTTGAGCGATATTGATGAGGTTGAATAATCTACGAAGGTTGTCTGAAGAGTTTCTATTTTTGATAAATCCTGTTTGGTCGGGGTGAATTAATAGTGGTGTAACTTTTTCTAGTCGGAGGGCAAGTGCTTTTGTAATGATTTTTAAATCTGTATTAAGTAATGAAAGAGGTCTATAGCTGGTGGGTTGGGTTGGGTCTTTGTCTGGTTTAAGTAATATTGTTATGGCTGCTGTATTCATTCTCTCTAGTTCCTTATTTATGTCTCATTGGGCAGCAGATGTGACATACAGAAGTAATCCCAGAACTACTACCTAGCAACCATAATGCAAACAATGGCCAAAACATGTCTAAATTACAGATTTTTTTATTTTTATTAAATAAATAGATATCAATGGCAATACCTTTATTTAGTTAAATGAAACTTGAAACTTGTCAGAAAAATGTCTTCCTTGTGCATAAATTGTCTGTATTTTGAATGGAGTTTTCCGTGTTGATGACAGAGGCAGAGGGATTCTGTTTTACAACTCAGCTACTTCCTGTATTTTTGTACTATGATAAATATTTAGCACAGGTACTAACCCACCAAACCAAGCCAGAATTAGAAAAACATGAAAACCTGTCATACACACTTTAAATGATTGCTATCAGGAGCATATCAGCTTCAAAGTCATTACACCCATAGCCCATTAGTTCATGAAAAAAAAAAAAATTGTGAAAGAACATTGGCTCTCAGATGTTATTGCACAGTAACAAAATGTATCAGGCCAGACACAAACACTACACACATGAACACCAGGCATTTCCAGAGACAGAAGGTAATAAAGTAATCATCCGAAACATTCTGGTAACCATAGGAACTTTTAAACTGCAATGTGGGTCTGCAAATTTAGTCCTGGTTTAGTTCTGATTTAGTCCTGGTTTAGTCATTGTCTGACTCTGGTTCAATCCTGGTTTAGACCTGGTTTAGACCTGGTTTAGACCTGGTTTTAGTCCTGGTTTAGACCTGGTTTAGACCTGGTTTAGTCCTGGTTTAGTTCTAGTTTAGTCTACAGTATCACACAGCGCTGTTTGGACCTTGTTTCTGGTGGTTCCAGAGCAGCGAGAATTGCTTCGTCGAACACGTTTTTCAGGCCTTTCTGTGAAGAGAACATCAGCTCATGAGTCACCACAAAAACTGTTCAGGTCAAGTACAGGTCAAGTAAAAGTATGAAGATTTGGCAAGATACATTTGTGTTTCTTGCAGCTCTTTCAGATATGATTTAATTTGTCAAATTTTTGTGTCTATTTGAAAATGCCAGATTTGGGGGGATTAATAATTACATTAACTTTAAATAATAAATGTTACGTCTCGACAAGTTACTCTTTAAGTTAAGAGTAATTTCTTGGACCACTACTTTGTACTTCTACTTGAGTAACATTATTTTGAAGTAACATTACTCTTACTTGAGTAAAATTTTTGGCTAATCTACCCACGTCTGCAAAGTGTGTGGTATTGTCCTGGGGTCTGGAGGATTAAAGGGGAGAGTGAGGGGGAGGAGAGGTGGGGTCTGGAGGACAAAAGGGGATGAGAGTGTCGGGGGAGGAGAGGTGGAGTCTGGAGGACTAAAGGGGAGGAGAGTGGGGGGGGGGGGGAGCGGCGGGGTCTGGAGGACTAAAGGGAAGAGTGAGGGAGGAGGAGGGGCGGGGTCTGGAGGACTAAAGGGAAGAGTGAGGGAGGAGGAGGGGCAGGGTCTGGAGGACTAAAGGGGATGAGAGTGAGGGGGGAGCAAGGGAGGGGTCTGGAGAAGTAAAGGGGAGAGTGAGGGGAGAAGAGGGACTGAAGGGGATGAGAGTGAGGGGGGAGCAGGGGAGGAGTTGGGATAAGTAAAGGGGAGAGTGAGGGGAGAAGGGGGTCTGGAGGTATCCACATTTTAAATTCCGTCCCTGTAGCCACAATAGAAAATTGTATTAAAACACTATATCCACTGTTTAGTAGTGAAAAAAGTTGATTTAGTGTTTAAAAAGAAAGATTCTATTCAGGGTTGCACATTGTAAACAACTCCAGAGGCATTCACATTTGAGAGAATACTGAAATCTTCTCTCAAAATCTCTCAAAATAATTCAAGAATCCCATGTATTTCAGAACATGTTTGTAGAGGTCTAAATTACAAGGTTAGCAGCTTTTACACCAAATACAACCCCATGGAGACACAGGGTGGGCATCTGACACACAGGGACATTTCAGAACATGTTTGTAGAGGGTAAAGAATTAACACTTTTGTTTTTGTATACACAAGATAATATTCACTTCATAATTGCTGTCTTTGCGCTTTGATGATAACACCTACATAAATTGTGATTTTCGTTCTGACTGTGATGTATTGTGTGGCCCTACAGCCGACCTGAGTAAGAGCAGAGCACTCTACGTATTTCACAGCCTTGAGATCTTGGGCCAGTCTCTCTCCATGTTCAGGCATTAGGGGGCGCTGTTTGTTCTTGGTCAGTTTCTCCAGAATGCTGTGGTCATCTCTGAGGTCTGTCTGTGTGCCCACGAGCAAGAACGTGGTGTGGGTGCAATGGTGGTTTATCTCGGGAACCCACTGAGCAAGAGAGAGGGAAAGAGTCAACCCAAATACATGGAGGAAGCAGAGGAGAGGGTCAGATGGAGCAAAGGATGCAGAGGAGAGGGTCAGATGGAGCAGAGTATGCAGAGGAGGGGGTCAGATAGAGCAGAGTATGCAGAGGAGAGGGTCAGATAGAGCAGAGCATGCACAGGAGAGGGTCAGATGGAGCAAAGGATGCAGAGGAGAGGGTCAGATGGAGCAGAGGAGGGGGTTAGATAGAGCAGAGTATGCAGAGGAGAGGGTCAGATAGAGCAGAGTATGCAGAGGAGAGGGTCAGATAGAGCAGAGCATGCACAGGAGAGGGTCAGATGGAGCAGAGGATGACCTTCTCTTTGACGTTCTCGTAGGAGGAAGGAGACACCACAGAGTAGCACACGAGGAACACATCAGTCTGAGGGTAACTGAGAGGACGCAGACGATCATAATCCTCTTGACCTGTACACACATTAAATCTCCTATGGTTTACAGTAGTGTTGTCACAATACACAAATGTCACACTCGATTTCGATACGAAGGAACAGACTTGATACTCACTACCGATTCGCATACCACAATGATAATTTAAAAAAAAACACTTTCTTTAGAAGCCCTTAGAACCCCTCCTCGAGGGGTTTGAGCACCCGAATGATCCTGGCAGCTATGCTGGGAGACGGGTCTGACTAAGTGCAGTTCAGAAGCCCAACATGAACAGGAAACTACAAAGAGGAAAGAGGAAACCAACAAGGCCAGTTACGTCGCCCGGACTGGCGTTACCGGGCCCCACCCTGGGCCCAGCCCGAAGGAACAACGTGGGGCCTTCCTCTCATGGACCCACCACCTGCAAGAGAAGCCATGAGGAGCGGAGACCTGGCAGGCCCAAGAGTATCCTGATTGTCTGCTGGGAACGTCTGGCGGAGCCCTCTGTAAGCAGGGTCTTCAACTCACACCTCCGGGAGAGCTTCTCCCTGATCCCGGGGGAGGCTGGGGATATGGACTCTGAGTGGGCCATGTTCTCCGCCTTTATTGTTGATGCGGCTGCTCGTAGCTGTGGTCGTAAGGTCTGCGGTGCTTGTCGCGGCAGCAATCCCCGAACCCGGTGGTGGACATCGGAAGTAAGGGATGCCGTCAGGCTGAAGAAGGAGTCCTATCGAGCTCTAGCTCTATAATGCGTAAGTCAGACCTGTTCCCGGTGCATGTTGGAATCCACCAGGGCTGCCCTTTGTCACCGGTTCTGTTCATTATATTTATGGACAGAATTTCTAGGCGCAGCCGGGGGGGGGGGGGGGGGGGGGGGACGGCTTCTTCGAGCCAGGACCTGCAGCAGGCACTGGGGCGGTTTGCAGCCGAGCGTGAAGCGGCTGGGATGAGAATCAGCTCCTCCAAATCCGAGGCCATTCTCGACCGAAAAAAGGTGGTTTGCCCTCACCAGGTGGATGGTGAGTCTCTGCCTCAAGTGGAGGAGGTCAAGTATCTCGGGGTCTTGTTCACGAGGGAAGGATGGAGCGTGAGATTGACAAGCAGATCGGTGCAGCGTCTACAGTGATGCAGTCGCTGTATCGGTCCGTTGTGGTAAAGAAGGAGCTCAGTCCAAAGGCAAAGCTCTCGATTTACCGGTCAATCTACGTTCCTACCCTCACCTATGGTCCTGAGTTCTGGGTAATGTCTCAAAGGACAAGGTCGCGGATACAAGAGGTTAAAATGGGTTTCCTCCACAGGGTGGCCGGGCGCACCCTTATGGATAGGGTGAGGAGCTCGGTCACACGGGGGGAGCTCGGAGTAGAGCCGCTGCACCTACACGTCGAGAGGAACCAGTTGAGGTGGCTCGGGCATCTGCTCAGGATGCCTCCTGGACGCCTCCCTAGGGAGGTGTTCTGGGCATGTCCCACCGGGAGGTGGCCCCGGGGAAGACCCAGGACACGCTGGAGGGACTATGTCTCTCAGCTGGCCTGTGAATGCCTGGGGCGCCCCAGGGCACTGTCCTCGCACCCTTTCTTTTCACCCTTTACACTGCAGACTTCAGACACAACAAGGACAGCTGCAGCTGCGTCCTGCAGCTGTCCTTATGACGTTCTCTTATGACTCTGCCATCATTGGCCCCATCAAGGATGATGACGATGTGGAGTACAGAGGACTAACGCAGGACTTTGTGGACTGGTGTCAACAGAACCACCTCATCATCAATGCAGAGAAGACCAAGGAGATGGTGGTGGACTTCCGCAGATGCTACTCTACTGCCCCCTCAGTGAACATCCAGGGAAGGGACATTGAGAGAGTGGACTCATACAAGTGCCTGGGTGTTCATCTGAACAACAAACAGGACTGGACTCACAATACAGATGCACTGTACAGGAAGGACCAGAGCAGGCTCTATCTCCTGAGGAGACTCAGGTCTTTTGGAGTGAGAGGGCCACTCCTGAAGACCTTCTATGACTCTGTGGTGGCATCAGCCATCCTGTACGGTATGGTCTGCTGGAACAGCAGCATCACAGAGAGGGAGCGGAAGAAGCTGGACAAGGTCATCAAGAAGTCCAGCTCTGTCCTGGGCTGTCCTTTGGACTGGTGCAGGAGGTGGGGGACAGGAGGGTCCTGGTAATTTCTATGCTGGGCCAAGAGTCTCACCCCCTGCAGGACACTCTGTCTGCCCTGGAGAGCAGCTTCAGTGACAGACTGATTCACCCTCGCTGTGTGAAGGAGAGGTTTCGCAGGTCTTTCCTTCCTGCTGCTGTCAGACTGTACAATGAACACTGTTAACACTGAACATGTGTCATTCAACCACACCTATGTGCAATACTCAAATCACTTTACGAAGATGTTATATTACAGTTTATTTTAGTTTATTTTTAAGTCTATTTTTAAAATTATTTTAAGCTATTTATCTATTATCTTGTTTTATTGCATGTACCATTTTCCTTCTGTTCTTTAACTGTGCGGTGCAATACTGGAATTCCCCCACTGTGGGACTAATAAAGGCATATCTTATCTTATCTTTATATTTCATGTAGCTTAAAGATTTGTTATTATCATTCAGTTATCAAAATTGGTATCAAACATTAAAGTAACACCATGTTACCTTCGGGAGGTTGCACGTCCCCTACATGATTCCATGGCAATAGAAAGTTAAAACCAATGATAAGGCCTTGATTAAACTAGGTTTCTGTTGATGTAGCACATTTGGTGGCCATCTCGTTAATGCAACAAGAGCTAAATTTTGATTGGAAACAATGTAAAAACAGGGCCAGAAAATTCACTGATTAAAGTGTTTAAAGGTCCTCAATTATGCAAAATAGACCACTGGAGTTGTGTTCACATGTTTGAGTAACTCTTTAATATTAGTCTGTCAGAGATAGATATGGTTTAATGCCATACTGTGGAAGATTCTAGCCAAAGGAAGAACATTCAGTTGGGAGTCACGATTTTTGGAGAGACAAGCTTGTTCATAGTAAAGACCTATGTTTTACTTTGTTTTTACCTGCAGTGTCGAAGAGTCCCAGAGTGTAGGGCTCTCCTCCGATCATCACTGTCACAGCGTAGTTATCAAACACCTGAAAATACATCACATGTTTTTAAAAAGGGCTTAGTGCTCCATGTTAATCACAGCTATAACTGCTGCGTACTGTATTTTCTATGGATGCACCAGTCCAGCGTTTTCAGTGCCGATACCAATTTTGATATTTGTCATGATCTTGGTCTGTCATGCCTTGTTTTGTTGTCCTATCACATGTCTAAGTCTAGAGCTGGGGCGGAGAGCTGGGCTCCTCCCGTGCACACCTGAGTCTAATCGTCAATCAGCTGCACCTGGGGAGAATAAGAGGATCCAGGACCTGACAATCGGTGCCAGATCGTCCGCATACCTCCGTAATCCTGCTCCCTGGACCCGCTCAGCTCTCTCACCTCCGACCCAGCTCTTCGCTACCGGTACAGTCCGTCCCGCCTCAGACTCTGCTCCTCACCCTCTGCCCCTGGACCATGACCCGTTAGTTTCATAATAAGCTGACGTAACTACAGCAAATATTAAGGTTCAGCAATACTGACAGTATTTCTGTGATCGTTAAAGGATTGCCCCAAACTAGACCAGGACTACACCAGGACCAAACTGGGACTAAACCAGGACCAAACTGGGACTAAACCAGGACCAAACTGGGACTAAACCAGGACTAAACCAGGACTAAACCAGGACTAAACCAGGACCAAACTGGGACTAAACCAGGGCTAAACCAGGACTAAATCAAGACTAAACTAAAACTAGACCAGGACTAAACCAGGACCAAACTGGGACTAAACCAGGGCTAAACTAGGGCTAAACCAGGACCAAACTGAGACTAAACCAGGACCAAGCAAGTACTAAATTAGGACTAAAGCAGGGCTAAACTAAAACTAGACCAGAACTAAACCAGAACCAAACTCAGACTAAACTAGGGCTAAACCAGGACTAGACCAAGAGTAGACCAGGACTAAACCAGGATCAACCAGAACTAGAAGAAAAACTGGGACTAAACTAGGCCTAAAGCATGATTAAACCAAGGACCAACAAGGACTAAACATGTACTAAACTAAGACTGAGCTAGGATTAAACAAGAATCACACTACAATGTAAACACAGAAGTACAGTATTATATTTCTCAGCTTTGTAAAGTATTTCTATGTATGTAAGTATATTTAGTGTAGTACTCACTGTGGGGACGTACTCAGAGGGAAACTTATTGGTCGTGTATGAAATCAACAAACAGGTTTTTCCCACGGCTCCATCTCCAACCACTACACACTTTATGGTCTGCATCTGTGAATACAAACAAGAAGTACTAATGCTATTACTACTGCTACTACTACTACTACTAATAATAATACTAATATTTCTACTACAGCTGCACTGTTTCCCACTACCACACAATATATGGTCAGCATCTGTAAAAACAATACAAGTACTATTTGCAGTAGCGCTACTATCACTAGTAGTGGTAGGTTGGTTTCTTTTGGGTACTCCTTTACTGCAGTAACTCACTGCTCCTGAGAGGTTTAACCCAGAGACACTGAAGGGTCAAATGCAGGTTTAACCCAGACACTGAAGGGTCAAATGCAGGTTTAACCCAGAGACACTGAAGGGTCAAATGCAGGACATTTTTCCCCGCAGGGACAATACAGTGTACCTGACCTCAATAAAGTATAGTAATAGTAACTACTACTTCTACAACTGTGTCATCTGAAAAATATCAACAAAAATAAATATCACTTTTGACTCTATTCAGTCACTCCCAAATATGATACTCTCTTTAAAACAGTGAAACAAGATAAGATTTTAAAAAAAAAGGTCTTTGCAGTTTGACATGCAGTGAAAGCCAAGTTTTTCTCAGATTTTCAGCTTCATCCAGGTAGGCTTGTCACAATAACACATTTTCAAGTACAATATATCGGTGAAGAAAATATTTGTATTAAACATTTTAGGCGTCTGTACTTTATTTAAGTAGATTTCAAAGTGGATACTTTTTACTTTACTTCAATACATTTGAGAGCATTATCTCTACTTTCTACTGCACTACATTTTTTTAACTGGACGGAAAAGTATTTTTATTATTGTTTGAGACCTGCTGAAAAGGCTGAGGGTTTAATTTTGACATGTTCGTAATTTGAGTGAATAAAAATATACAACTAAAAAAGGTTACTGTTCCCTTGTTTCCACTAATCAAAATTTTGCATTAATCTTTATCAAAATTACAAAAATTGCAGTTTTGTAAGACCTCAAAATATGCGCAAAATACTTTACTTACTTTATCATGTGATATAGTATTTTTTGTGCTCTGGTATCTGTACTTTTACTTAAGCAACAAAATGGATTGCTTCTTTCACCACTGAATATGGGATAGTAAAAAGGTGCAGATTGTGTTTTGGTCCATATTGAAATATGACCAGCTGCCAGCTAAGATAGAGGGCCCATATGGTTCTATGCACGCCGTATAGTCGGCTCATATGGTTCTGTGGGGGACGTATAGTCGGCTCATATGGTTCTGTGGGGGACGTATAGTGGACCCATATGGTTCTGTGGGGGACGTATAGTGGGCCCATATGGTTCTGTGGGGGACGTATAGTGGGCCCATATGGTTCTGTGGGGGACGTATAGTGGGCCCATAAGGTTCTATGTGGGCCGTATAGTCAGCCCATATGGTTCTATGTGGGCCGTATAGTGGGCCCATAAGGTTCTATGTGGGCCGTATAGTGGGCCCATAAGGTTCTATGTGGGCCGTATAGTGGGGCCATAAGGTTCTATGTGGGCGGTATACTGGGCCCATAAGGTTCTGTGCCGGCCGTATATTGAGCTCATATGACTCTATGCGGCCCGCATAGAGTATAGTGGGCTCGTATGATTGTATGCGGGCCGTATAGTGGGCCCATATGGTTCTATGCGGACCATATAGTGGGCCCATATGGTTCTATGCGGGCCATATAGTGGGCCCATATGGTTCTATGCACTCGGTATAGTGGGCCTATATGGTTCTATGTGGGTCATATTGTGCACCCATATGGTTATGGGCCATATAGTGGGCCCATATGGTTCTACGTGGGCCATATAGTGGGCCCATATGGTTCTATGTGGGCCATATAGTGTGCCCATATGGTTATGGGCCATATAGTGGGCCCATATGGTTCTACATGGGCCATATAGTGGGCCCATATGGTTCTATGTGGGCCATATAGTGTGCCCATATGGTTATGGGCCATATAGCAGGCCAATATGGTTCTATGTCATTTTCCTCATACGTGTGTCTTACTTAAATGGTCTGGTGTTGGAGAAGAAGCAGCTCTTTAACAGAACTCAAACTTGGAGCTGAACAGTTCAGATTCCATCTATTTAGAGACACAATGGTCCGAGTGAAGTCGCATTTAACAAGCTGCTGTGTCGGCTCAAGTTTAGCGACAGACATCTGGACCAAAACAACCACACTTCTGCAAACGCTACAGTCCAGCTTTCAATTCAACTGTGAATGAGTCAAATCAATTACTCTATTTACACTGCATTCACAAATTATAATAAGGTTAATTTAATCAAATCTACTGACACAAGCATAGCACGGCTGACAGTCAGTATTTCTAGCTGCCTTATCTAAAATTCTGCTTTAGAATGATGCTGAGCTGTGTCAGAAAAGTATAAGACACAAAGACTAGTATACACCCATGGACCACTATGAACCTACTGGACACTGAGGGATTACACACATATAACACACATGGGAATAGAACACAAAGTACTATGAGTTCATGTTAACAATCACATTCTACTGTCTAAAGAAAGAGTGTTTTTAATATCATTGTGGTATCGGTATCGAGTCTATTCCTTAGTATTGAAATTGAGTTTGAAATTTTAGTATCATTACAGCCTTTCAATGAAAATCACGATCACATTGTCTTAAATATAACCCACACAGAGGTGGGTAGTACTCAGTTACATTTATTTGAGTAACTTTTTTAAGAAATTGTACTTGTCAGAGTACTTTTCTAGCAGCATATGTTTACTCCTTGAGAAATATTTTTATTTATATAAGTAATTTTCATTTAAATAAGTAATTCTCTTGAGTACAGTGGGCTGTCCTCACCTCTGCTCTGCTCCTGAGGGTGAAGTTAACAGCAAAAGTAAAACCAGTCTATACTTTGTCACTCTTACACACGCTTCAGTTCGATTCGCGTTCGGCCTTAATTAACTTCATTAGCAACATGAACAAACGGCAGGATTATACGCGTTATTGTTTTTTGTTTTTTTTTAATTTCTAAAGAGAGTAAACCGAGAGGAGAAACAGCCGTGGTGTGGCTCTTACCTCGTCCGCTCACGCGCTCTGAGCTCGACCCGAGCACGGCTCCACGTGCCTCTCCCTCACAGCGACCCAAGCACGAGGAGCCCGCGAGGAATCAGGAAATCACCGACTCATTAACCGATCATTATTCGATCATTACTGTAGCAAGTAACTTAAACACACAGCTCTGCGTCTCCTGAGCAGATGTGCAGATGTGCAGCGCTGGAACAAGTGCTCAGTTTTGTTACTTAAAAATTGAATTCAGGTAAAGTGGAACACTTTTTGTTAATAGCGTCTGCAAACATCCAAACAGGTATTCTACTCAGTTTGTGTGTGTGTGTGTGTGTGGGTGTGTGTGTGTGTGTGTGTGTGTGTGTGTGTGTGTGTGTGGGTGTGTGGGGGTGTGTGTGTGTGTGTGTGTGTGTGTTCCAATAACTCTTCTTCCCTGAGCCGAGGGTCTGTGGTTAAGGTTAAGGTTAAGTGGGACACTAAGTTAGAAGTGGGACAAATAAAAAATGTGATTTCCCATTGACTGCATGACATGCATAAAAGCAGATGTATTTACTCATGTTTTGGCACTTAAAAAATACATTTTATTGTGGACCAAAGACTTGAACTGAGCAAACTCTTTGGAATTGGGGCCTAAATGTTTTCTAAATCAATTTTTCTGGGGTAAAATTACTTCGCACAAAATTTTACATTTTTATTTTCGCTTGGATCAACAAGAATCTGTATCAACAGTGAGTGAGGGAACATTTTCACCCTAAACACAACAGAGCAGTAATATTGTTGATAGAGCCACCGTGGCTCAGGAGCAGGTCACATGTTTCTGAGCTGAGCCAGTAGTGAGACTGTAGGCCTCGCTGTATGGACCTGTTTCATTGAGTTCCTATGAGTGTCCCAATTTACCTGAAGGTTGGTGTCCCACTTTACCTGAATGCCAAAAATGTGACAAAACATATATATTTGTAAATATAAATTCATATATGGTCATACAAATCAGTGTAAACTCATTGAGTTACATTTGTGGCTCTTTCATTCAAGCCCACAATATGACACGCCATTGTCATTTTCATATATGTGTGTAAACATCGCCCTGACGTTACGTCAAACTGACTGTGCTGTTCTCAGACCAATCAAAACCATTGCTCTGTCACTCAGGGTCTGGGGCTACAATTTAAGATCACAACCGAGGCCTGGCTCTTTCATTTTCACATGTAAAAATACGCAAATACTCAACCATCCCATTTGATGTCCCACTTTACTACGCCCAAACTACGTGCGTGTTAAAAATAAACCCTCAGCCTTTTCAGCAGGTCTCAGACTATAATAAAACTACTTTTAGTTTTCAGTTCAAAATGTAGAAAGTACAGATACTGCTCTCAAATGTAGTGAACAAAAGTAAAAAGTATCCCCTATAGAAATAAAGTACTAATACCTAAAAGTGTTACTTAAGTACAGTACTTTACTCCTTTTACTTCATTACATTCCATCACTGGATATATTTAAATGATTTGTTCTTGGCAGTTTTCTGTTTATCAGCCTAATATTTGTGGGTATTTTAAACATACATTAATAATTCTCTAAATAAATATGTGCAATTTTTATATTTAAATAGATCTATTTGCTTTTATTATTTTTACAAGATAAAAAGAGTCTGTATGGTTTTGAATACAGTATAAATATTAGCCACTAGATGCCGCCAAAGCACTGACTAATTCAAACTCTTTTATCAGGTCTACACCCTCCTCTACTTATAAATCTGCTGCTGTCATTTTAGTTTCAAGTTTGAAAACTATTCAGCACTAGAGCTGAACGATGTAGGAAAAAAATATACAATTGTAATTTTTTTCTATCAAGTATTGTGGTTGTGGTTAGATTTAAGGTTTATGTTTTAATAATGGGATTCACATGGGAGGGCATCTGACACACAGGGATAAGACTGTATGTCCACATCACTGTCTATTCCTAATCTTATTAAAGTGAATATAATTCCAAATGATGAGACATTCATGGTCCTGCAGAGCTGTCCAGCACTCTGAAGTCCAGATGGTCTTAAACACATGACGGACACGGCTGTCTCTGGGGCCTCATCCTTCTGAGTAAGACTTTCATTTTATTTTATTTATTTATTTTGAAATAATCTGAGAAAACAATTCTTCAGTGTCATCCTTTGTCATGAATATGTAGAAATAGTGGTCCCAGAAATGTCTCAAAACTCTTTTATCCTCCCTCTCCTCTCCATCTCACTCCCTCTGCTTTCTCCCTCTCTCTGTCTCTCCCTCTCTTTCCTTCTCTTCTTCACCCTTTCATTCCCTCCCTGCCCCCTCCCTCCTCTCTCTTCTGCCGCTCTTCTCTACTCCACACTCTTCTCCTCTGTGTATCTGTCTCATCCCTCTTTCCCTCCCTCTTTCCTCCTCTCCTTCTGTCTGCATCTCTCCCTCTTCGCCCCAGATTCTTACGTAACATCAGACACTTAAACTGAACCCCACTGCACCATTCTCTGCCTCCTCCCATCTCCCTCTTTCTTTTTCTCTCTACCTCCTCCTCTTTTTTTAATCTTTTCTGCCCCGCTCCCACCTCTCTTCCCCTCCTCCACCTCTCCCTCTCTCCTCCTTTGCACCTGCATCGTCATCTTATCCCCCCTCCCTCTCTTTTCCTCCCTTCTTCCACCTACTCTACTCCAACTCTCTCCCTTGTTTCCTCTGTCCCTCTCTCCTCCCTTCCCTCCTCACCTCTTTCTTTCATCAACCTATCTCACCCCACCCTTCAGTCCTTCTCTCCTCCATAATGTTTTCCCTTCCCCTTTGCGCTCTCTTCTCTGCACCCCATCATCACTATAGCACTATCTCTCCTCTTTCTCCCTCCACTTTTCTCTCCTCCACCCCCTCTCTCTCTCCTTCTCTCTCCACACCATCCCGAGCACCATCTCTCTCTTCTCTCCCCCTGCCTCTTCCCCTTCTCTCCTCCATTCTCCCCTCCCCCTCGCCTATCCCTCCTTCCTCCTCCCTTCCCTTTTGCTCTCTCTCCTCCTTCTCCTCTCTTCCCTTTCTCTCTCTCCTCTGCACCCCAGCATCACTATATCACCATCTCTCTGTGTAAATGACCTCCCCTCCCCCTCCTCTCTCTCTTCCTCCTCTCTCCTCTCTCCCCTCCCATTTTTCCTCCTCTCCCTCTCCTTCTTCTCCCTTCCCTTTAGCTCTCTCTCTCTCTCTTTCCCTCCTCTGCACCCCATCATCACTATAGCACCATCTCTCTGTGTAAATTACCTCCCCTCCCCCTCTCTCCTCTCTCCTCCGCTCTGTCGCTCCACTCCTCCGCTAGGCAGACAGGCACCACAGCAGTAGCAGGTATCGTCTCTTCTTTTGTCCTTTTTCATCCTTTTACGTTTTGTTGTTCCTTTTGTTTTTTCCCTATTGTTTTCTATGCTAGCTGCCTAAGACCTGACACTGTTGTGCTGCTTCAAAATGGCCACACTGTAGGAGATGCATTTTCACCATTTTAGCCCATAGCTTCAATATAAAACCATCTCTCTGCATGTTATCACCCAAACCACTCACATTTGTCAGTATTTATCGATTACTTGCGTAATGTAAGATCGAAAAGAGTGAAAATACGGCACTGTTTCTTCTTTGTAAAGACGTGCTGTCATTTGGAGCCAATTCACTGCACCAAATTGCTAGCTAATTTGGATTATTTCAGAGATTTTTTTTGTCTGATTTGGTGGTAAATATCTGCAGTTTTGGGGCGTTTGAAAGCACTGATGTTAAGGATGCGTTCGATTGGGGTCTTCAGGAGATCTTCTGGAGATCTAAGTGGTTTTTTTGGAGGTTTAAAAATGGCTGACCCTGTGTGACTTTGCTGGGATGAGGATGTAGCGAGGCGCAGTCATCAGCTGCTTCTCAACATCGACTCCATACAGACTCCATCAGAATTTTAAGTTTGTCAGATCAGAATTTTGATTTTATTTTGTTTTTATATTCAAATTCATCCAAACTTTTGACTGTAAGATCTCAAACACCTAATTCACATGATGATTTCACTTTTTCAAAATGTGTCTGGCTTCTTTCAATAAGTAACAATTTATATATTTACTTAAATTAAAATTTTTACTTATCCCAAATTTTTGTGATTGTTTTTTCTTTTTTTTCCCAGTATTGATTTTCACATGAGCGTCTCGATTCATTACTTGCATCAGAGTACTGACAACTCTACAGCCTCTGAGGTGAACTCAAGACAATGAGAGTGGGATTTGAACCTTAAACCACATTTTTATTTGACTCAAGAGTTTTATTTTGAGATTCCAAACTGAAAATATTGAGCTATGGCCTTTTTGATGAGCTAAGCCCACTGTTTGAGGTTCACATCTCAATATGTTGAAATCATTTTCTGGCTAGCTGCATTGTTAGCCTCTGCATTAGCGCTCTCTTATAGCCTGTATGCTAGTGTGCATCAGTGTAGCATCTGCTCCACCATCTCACAGGCTGCACTTCCTGTTTCTGCTGCATTTAAACATTTATTATTTATTTACCTCCAGCTCTATTCCCTCCCTCTCTCTGTTTTCTCTCTCTCAACTCCTCTTCTCTCTCTCCCTCTCTCTCCTCTCCTTTCCCCAATCTTTCCCTTCTCTCTCTATCCTCTCTTCTATTTCACCGTCTTTCCCCTTTTACCGCTCCTCTTTCTCTATCCAGTCCACATCTCTTTCATCTATTTAACCCTCTTCCCTCTCTCTCCACTCCACTTCTCTTTTCTCCTTTCTCTCTCATCTCTTTTTCTCTCACATATTTCCCCACTATTGTTCCCTTTATTTTCTACCCTCTCTTTCTTATTTCTTCTCCTCCCCTTTCTCTCTTTAAACTCTCCTCCTCTCACCGCCCCCCCCCCCTTCTTCCTATATTTTCCCTCTCCATCCCTCTCTTTCTTTTCCTCTCCCTTCTCTTTCCTCTCTGTCTCCCTCTCTCCCTCCTTCTCTCTCTGTCTCTAAATACCCCTTGTTCATTGAGGCTTGAGAGTGGAGAGAAAGGGCTCTGCAGTGGAGGGTGGGGCTCTGGTCCAAACACACTCTGCCCTGATATGAGGAGACCTTTCAGCTGTTCAGCTCTGTCCCTCTTTCTTTTTCGCACAAAATCTTTTGCTCACAAAATGGGGGCGATAATAGCTCAGTTCGAGTGTCAGATCAACTGACACTTCCCATGTCTGTGTACACAGGTGTATGAATGTGTGTGTAAGTGATTTCCTTGATGTTAAGTGCTTTGAGTGCCTTGAAGGTGGAAAAGCCCGATATAAAAATGCGAGAGAAAAAAAAAATCAAATTTCACCTTTCCCCTGTCTCCGCCGATAGCTCCGAATTTACTGTGACAAAAAATTCAGGATTAAACATATGGTTCAAACATGTTATATATATATATATATATATATATATATATATATATATATATATATATATATATATATAAAATCTCCTCCTCACCCTCCGCGGGTGGTCTCATCCCCTCTTTTCCATGCTCGGGACCTGCGTAGGCCTGGGATTCTGCGTAGTATCTTTGCTGTTCCTAGTACTGCACTTTTCTGGACTGAGATGTCTGATGTTTTTCCTGGGATCTGTGGCAGCCACTTCTCCAGTTTGGTGGTCACTGCCCCGAGTGCTCCGATGACCACGGGCACCACTGATACCTTCACCTTCCAGGCTTTCTCCAGCTCTTCTTTGAGCCCCTGGTATTTGTCTAGTTTCTCATGTTCCTTTTTCCTGATGTTCCCATCACTTGGTACTGCAATGTCCATCACAACGGCTTTGCTCTGTTGTTTATCCACCACCACAATGTCTGGTTGGTTCGACATCACCATTCTGTCAGTCTGTATATGGAAGTCCCACAGGATCTTGCCTCATTCTCCACTACCTTTGGAGGTGTTTCCCACCTTAATTTTGGGGTTTCCAGTCCATACTCTGCACAGATGTTTCTGTACACTATGCCCGCCACTTGGTTATGCCACTCCATGTATGCCCCTGCCAGCATCTTACACCCTGCAGTTATGTGCTGGATTGTCTCAGGGGTCTTTGCACAGCCTACACCTTGGGTCTTGTCTGGTGTGGTAGATCTGGGCCTCTATTGCTCTGGTGCTCAAGACCTGGTCCTGTGCAGCCAGGATGAGTGCCTCTGTGCTGTCCTTCAGACCAGCTTTCTCAAGCCATTGGTAGGATTTCTTGATATCAGCCACTTCAGTTATGTTCCGGTGGTACATCCCGTGCTTGTCCTTGTCGGGGCTTGTCCTTCCATGATGGTTCCTCCAGCACCTCTTCACATATATATGTATGTATGTGTATATATATATATATATATATATATATATATATATATATATGTGGGGAACAGGGCCCACTTGAAACCAGACTTGTACTTACACTATATAAGACACATACACATTTTTTCACTGTCTGGCATGAAATCAGACAACGTTTCCTGTTTTGGGTCAATTAGAATATTTCTTAAATGCCAGAATAATGAGAGAAGGATTTTGTTTGGACTACTTACATGACTCTCTTCAAAGTCAGAAGTTTACATACATTTCTGTCGTAACCAGCGGGGCGTAAGGACCAAAGTTGCGGGACTCACTAAGTTTTATAATGTCTTTATTCACAATAATTGTTCATCGAAATCAAAGTTCATAGAAGTGTTCATAGAACCCAAAGTTCATAGAAGTGTTCATAGAGATCAAAGTTCATAGAAGTGTTCATAGAGATCAGAGTTCATAGATCCAACGTAGCTGGGGAGCGTGGGTGCGGG
>NC_047136.2:31171114-31207586 GCF_009829125.3 Periophthalmus magnuspinnatus
GAACACTTCTATGAACTTTGATCTCTATGAACACTTCTATGAACTTTGGGTTCTATGAACACTTCTATGAACTTTGATTTCGATGAACAATTATTGTGAATAAAGACATTATAAAACTTAGTGAGTCCCGCAACTTTGGTCCTTACGCCCCGCTGGTTACGACAGAAATGTATGTAAACTTCTGACTTTGAAGAGAGTCATGTAAGTAGTCCAAACAAAATCCTTCTCTCATTATTCTGGCATTTAAAATATTCTAATTGACCCAAAACAGGAAACGTTGTCTGATTTCATGCCAGACAGTGAAAAAATGTGTATGTGTCTTATATAGTGTAAGTACAAGTCTGGTTTCAAGTGGGCCCTGTTCCCCACTATATATATATATATATATATGTGGGGAACAGGGCCCACTTGAAACCAGACTTGTACTTACACTATATAAGACACATACACATTTTTTCACTGTCTGGCATGAAATCAGACAACGTTTCCTGTTTTGGGTCAATTAGAATATTTCTTAAATGCCAGAATAATGAGAGAAGGATTTTGTTTGGACTACTTACATGACTCTCTTCAAAGTCAGAAGTTTACATACATTTCTGTCGTAACCAGCGGGGCGTAAGGACCAAAGTTGCGGGACTCACTAAGTTTTATAATGTCTTTATTCACAATAATTGTTCATCGAAATCAAAGTTCATAGAAGTGTTCATAGAACCCAAAGTTCATAGAAGTGTTCATAGAGATCAAAGTTCATAGAAGTGTTCATAGAGATCAGAGTTCATAGATCCAACGTAGCTGGGGAGCGTGGGTGCGGGTCCGTGAGCGTAGAGAGACACAGTGCACGGCAGTGAGGATACAAGACGTACCAGGGCGGAGGTGCTGGTGCTGGGGTAGTCCGGAGCAGGTTCTGGGACGGAGATCTGGAGCAGGACAAAAGGGTTCCAGTGAGACACAGAGGACGAGCATGAATCAAAAGTACAAAGCCAAAAGTATAATCACGTGAAACACGCGGACGTTCCGGCGCCGAGTGACTCGTCCAAACCCCTCTTATCCACAGCAGGTGGCGATGATTGCGCTGATGGGGAGCAGGTGCGCGTGGGAGGAGTCCGGATTCCGCCCAGCTCCGGAGACAGACAGGTGAGGGAGGGGGGAAGACGAGGACACGGGGAGAGCAGAGCAGGCACCATGACAATTTCATTAGTATTTCATTAGTACCATTTCCTTTAAACTGTATGACTTGGGTCCAGTGTTTTGGATATCAATCCACAAGCTTCTCACAATAGTTTGGCCCATTCCTTCAGACAGAACTGGTGTAACTGAGCCAAGTTTGTGGCCACCTTGTTCGCACAGGCCTTTTCAGGTTTGTTCATACATTTTCAACAGGATTGAGATCACAACTTTGTACTGGCTACTCCAAAACATTGACTTTGTTGTCTTTAAGGCACTTTGTATCCAGTTTGACAGTATGCTTTGGGTCATTGCCCATTTGGGGTCCATTTGTGTCCAAGGTTTAACTTCCTGGCTGATGTCTTGAGATGTTGTTTCAGTATTTCCACATTTCCAGTTCTTTCCTCATGATGCCAACGACGTTGTGAAGTGCACCAGTCCTTCCTGCAGCTAAACAACCCCACAACATGATGCTGCCACTCCTGTATTTCACAGTATTCCCAGACTTGCAAGCTCCCCCCTTTTCCTCCATGCTCATTATGGCCAAACAATACTTTTTTTTTTTTGTCAGACCATGTCTCTAAAAAATGAAGGTCTTTATGCGTGTACATTTGCAAACTGTAATCTGACTTTTTTAGTTTCTTTTGGCGTAATGGCTTCTTCCTGACAAAAAGCCCATGTCGGTACAGTACTCATTTCACTGTGGATAATGACACACTGATAGGCATTTTGGACCTGAGCCTGTCTCCTTCCTGAGTGGTATTATGGCTGGACATTCCCATGATGTTTATACTTGAATATAATTGTTTGAACAGATGAACATGGCACCTTCAGGCCTCTGGAAATTGCATCAAGGATGAACAAGACAAATATTTGGATATATTTGTCAACTGATCTGCAGATAGGTCTCATCACATTTCAGAACTAACTGCTGTTCATCCATGTGCTTGGGTTTCCTCTGGCTTCCCCCATCACTAGGGTCCAGTCACTGATAGAAATAATCAAGTTCAATATTTATGAATTTACCTTCTGGATATTTCTTTAGTTTCAAACTATTTTAAAACTCACTCTCTCTCGTTCATCAGGATGTCGATTGTGAGTGTGGTCGCTCGGGAGATCCTCGACTCCAGAGGAAACCCCACAGTGGAGGTGGACCTGCGCACCGACAAAGGTACAGACATCTCTCCTCTTCTCTTTTTCCACTCTCAGCTTTTCCCTCTCATCACACTCCCTTTCCCCCTCTCTTACTGTTCTCTCATTTCTCTCTGTCCTCTTTTTCCATGGTCAACTTTCCCCTCTCATCACCCTCCTTCTCTTCTCTCTCAGTGCTGTCCTTTGTTTCACTCTCTCTTCTCCCTTCATCTCTCTTTCTCTCTCCCCCACTAGATGAAACAATATCACTTCCGAATAGCCACAAAATGAACATCTAAGTTGGGAAAAGTTGGAAAACACAAGTTGGGAAGACATTATTATCCCAACCATGGTGTCTATCTCCAGGTCTCTTCCGAGCTGCTGTCCCCAGTGGAGCGTCAACAGGGATCTACGAAGCTCTGGAGCTCCGAGATGGAGACAAGAATCGCTACAAAGGGAAAGGTGAGAATCATCTGACCCTCTCCTCTACATCCTCTGACCCTCTCCTCTGCTCTTCTGAAACTCCTCTGCTCCTTTGGTCCTCTCCTTTGCATCATCTGCTCCTCTGATCCTCTCCTCTGCTCTTCTAACTCTCTTCTGCTCCTCTAACCCCCTCTTCTGCTATTCAGAGTCTCCTCTGCTCCTCTGACCCTCTCCTCTGTTCCTTTGACCCTCTCCTCTGCTCCTCTGACTCGCTCCTCTGCTCTTCTGATCCTCTCTTTTGGCCCTCTCCTCCTCTTCTGGCCCTCTCCTCTGCTCTTCTGATCCTCTCTTCTGGCCCTCTCCTCTGCTCCTCTGACTCTCTCGTCTGCTCTTCTGACCCTCTCATCTGCTCTTCTGGCCATCTCCTCTGCTCTTCTGACCCTCTCATCTGCTCTTCTGGCCCTCTTCTCTGCTCTTCTGACCCTCTCATCTGCTCTTCTGGCCCTCTCCTCTGCTCTTCTGACCCTCTCCTCTGCTCTTCTGACCCTCTCATCTGCTCTTCTGGCCCCCTCCTCTGCTCTTCTGACCCTCTCCTCTGCTCTTCTGACCCTCTCATCTGCTCTTCTGGCCCTCTCCTCTGCTCTTCTGACCCTCTTCTCTGCTCTTCTGACTCTCCTCTGCTCCTCTGGTCCTTTCCTTTGCATCCTCTGCTCCTGTGACCCTCTCGTCTGCTCCTCTGTTTCAGGTGTGTTGAAGGCAGTAGGACACATCAATGACACTTTGGGACCAGCGCTTATAGCCTCAGTGAGTACAGTATTACAGTACAGTACACATTTTAAATCTTATTATTATATCATATTATATATTTGTCATACTCCATATGCGTGTCTGTCAGGGTATCAGTGTGGTGGAGCAGGAGCAGTTGGATAACATGATGATCGAGATGGATGGAACAGAGAACAAATGTGAGTCTGAGTGCCCCCCCCCCCCCCCCCCCCCTCTCTCTCTCTCTCTCTCTCTCTCTCTCTCTCTCTCTCTCTCTCTCTCTCTCTCTCTCTCTCTCTCTCTCTCTCTCTCTCTCTCTCTCTCTATATATATATATATATATATATATATATATATATATATATATATATATATATATATATATATATATATATAATTGCCTAAATTATTTCTATTTGCTAAATGGCAGAATAATCAGAGAAGGATTTTTTTTTTTTTGACAATTTTTCATGACTTTCTTCAAAGTTTACATACATTGTATTAGTATTTGGTAGCATTGCCTTTAAACTGTATGACTTGGATCAAATGTTTTGGAGATCCTTCCACAAGCTTTTCACTATTGTTAGGAATTTTGACCCATTCCTCCAGACAGAACTAGTGTAAATATAAATATTATCAAATGTTGAATGGTTGTTTTTCTTATGAACTGCATTAATTGATGTGTCTCCTGAGTGTGTACTGTATGTTATATGTCTCTATATGTGGCATGAGTTCTCTTGTCCCAAGACAAATTTCTCCCAAGGGAGACAATAAAGGCTAATCTAATCTAAATGAGCCAAGTTTGTGGCCATCTTGCTCGCACAGGCCCTTTCAGTTCTGCACATATATTTTCAATAGGATTGATATCAGGGCTTTGTGATGGCTACTCCAAAATGTTGCCTTTGTTATCCTTAAGCCACTTTGTAACCAGTTTAGCTGCATGCTTCAGGTCATTGTCCATCTGAAAGACACATTTGTGCCCAAGGTTTAACTTCCTGGCTGATGTCTTGGGATGTTACTTTAGTATTTCTACATAATGTTCTTTCCCTATGATGATATTTATTTTGTGAAGTGCACCAGTCCCTTCTGCAGCAAAACAACCCCACATATTTCAAAGTTGGAATGGTGTTGTCAGGGTTACAAGCTTCTCCTTTTTCCTCCAAACATAACAATGCTCATTATGGCCAAACAGTTCAGTTTTAGTTTTGTCAGACCACAGAACATGTCTCCAAAAATGAAGGTCTTTGTCCCTGTGGGCATTTGCAAACTGTAATCTGGGTTTTTTTTTATGTTTCTTTTGGAGTAATGGCTTCTTCCTGCAAAGTGGCCTTTCAGCCCATGTTGGGACAGTACTCGTTTCATTGTGGATATTGGCACACGCTTACCAGATTCAGCCAGCATCTTCACAAGGTCTTTTGATTTTGTTCTTGGGTTAATATGCACAGGTGCCTTCAGACATCTAGAAAGTGATGAACCAGACTTGTGCCACATTTCTCCTCCTGATATCCTGGCTGATTTCTTTTGATTTTCCCATGATGTTACACAATGAAGTAGTGTGTTTCAGGTGTGCTTTCAAATACATCCCACAAAGGTGTCTCTAATTAACTCATATGTTGTCAATAAACCTTCTAAAGACTTGACATCATCAGCGGGGTTTTCCCAAATTGTTTAAAGTCCTAGTAATCTTACAGTATGTAAATTTCTGATTTTAAAGAAAGTCATGAAAAATTGTTTAAGAAAATCCTTCCCTCATTTTTCTGGCTTTTAGGAAATAGATTAGAATAGACATTTTGTTAATCCCAATTAACCTAAAACAGGAAAAGATTAGTTTCATTTCATGTCAGACAGTGAGAAAAAAAACCAAGAGAAAAAAATGTCTCTGTATATAGTTTAAATTATGTTTTTTAGTGTTTTATAGGTTTTTTTTAAATTAGTAGATAAGGAATTTTTTTCTTCTGCAGCTCAGTTTGGGGCCAATGCAATCCTGGGTGTGTCTCTGGCCGTGTGTAAAGCCGGAGCTGCAGAGAAGGAGGTGCCTCTGTACAGACACATCGCAGACCTGGCTGGGAACACCGAGCTGGTCCTGCCTGTACCTGTGAGTACAGGTTTAGACCTGGTTTAGTCCTGGTTTAGATCTGGTTTAGATCTGGTTCAGACCTGGTCCAATGAGGTTCATCTCGTTTTCCATTAATTTATTTTAATAGATTATTTTTTCAGACCATCTTCAGTCCATCTTCTTCAGGACAAGTGCCCCAGCTTTGTGACAGTAAAAAATCCCCCTCATCCCAGTTTAAAGTACTGTCCTGAAGAAGTTGGGCTGCAGATGGCATTTAAATCAGCCGACCATCATCACGTGACTACTCTGAGGAAGACTGCTAGTGAGCAGTCGAAACTGTCAGGTAGGAAAACAAACTACATTTCAGTTTGAAAAAAAATAATCTATTAAAATAATGGTTTAGACCTGGTTTAGGCCTGGTTTAGTCCTGAGTTAGATCTCATTTGGTTCTGGTGTAATTGTGGTTTAGTCCTGAATCTTGTTTATGCTGTGAGATCTGGTTTAGTTCTGCTTTACTCCTGATTTGGCCCTGGTTTTGTCCTGGGTTAGAGCTGCTTTAGTCCTGATTCAATCCTGCTTAAGTCCTGCTGTAGTCCTCGTGTAGTTCTGGCTCAGATCTGGTTTAGCCTTCTTTATTCGTGGTTCAGTTCTGCTTTATTCCTGCTTTAGCCTGGCTCAGACCTGGTTTAGCCCTGCTTTAGTCCTGGGTCAAAATTGATTTAGTCCTGGTTTAATCCTGCTTTAGTCATGCTTTAGTCCTTGTTTACTCATGCTTCAGTCCTGCTTTAGTCCTACTTTAGTCCTGCTTCAGTCCTGCTTTAGTCTTGCTTTAGTACTGCTTTAGCCCTGCTTCAGTTCTGCTTCAGTCCTGCTTTAGTCCTGCTTTAGTACTGCTTTAGTCCTGCATCAGTTCTGCTTCAGTCCTGCTTTAGTCCTGCTTTAGTACTGCTTTAGTCCTGCTTTAGTCCTGCTTTAGTCCTGCATCAATTCTGCTTTAGTCCTGCTTTAGTGCTGCTTCAGTTCTGCTTCAGTCCTGCTTTAGTCCTGCTTTAGTACTGCTTTAGTCCTGCTTCATTTCTGCTTCAGTCCTGCTTTAGTCCTGCTTCAGTTCTGCTTCAGTCCTGCATTAGTACTGCTTTAGTCCTGCATTAGTACTGCTTTAGTCCTGCATTAGTACTGCTTTAGTCCTGCTTTAGTCCTGCTTTAGTCCTGCTTTAGTCCTGCTTTAGTCCTGCTTTAGTCCTGGTTCAGTCCTGCTTTAGTCCTGGTTCAGTCCTGCTTTAGTCCAGCTGCAGTTCTGCTTCAGTTCTGCTTCAGTCCTGCTTTAGTCCTGCTTTAGTACTGCTTTAGTACTGCTTCAGTCCTGCTTTTGTCCTGCTTTAGTCCTGGTTCAGTCCTGCTTTAGTCCTGCTTCAGTTCTGCTTCAGTCCTGCTTTAGTACTGCTTTTGTCCTGCTTCAGTTCTGCTTCAGTCCTGCTTTAGTACTGCTTTAGTCCTGCTTCAGTTCTGCTTCAGTCCTGCTTTAGTCCTGCTTTATTCCTGCTTTAGTACTGCTTTAGTCCTGCTTCAGTTCTGCTTCAGTCCTGCTTTAGTCCTGCTTCAGTCCTGCTTCAGTACTGCTTTAGTCCTGCTTTAGTCCTGGTTCAGTCCTGCTTTAGTCCTGCTTCAGTTCTGCTTCAGTCCTGCTTTAGTACTGCTTTTGTCCTGCTTCAGTTCTGCTTCAGTCCTGCTTTAGTACTGCTTTAGTCCTGCTTCAGTTCTGCTTCAGTCCTGCTTTAGTTCTGCTTTATTCCTGCTTTAGTACTGCTTTAGTCCTGCTTCAGTTCTGCTTCAGTCCTGCTTTAGTCCTGCTTCAGTCCTGCTTCAGTCCTGCTTTAGTCCTGCTTTAGTCCTGGTTCAGTCCTGTTTTAGTCCTGCTTCAGTTCTGCTTTAGTCCTGGTTTAGTCCTGCTTTAGTCCTGGTTTAGTCCTGCTTTAGTCCTGCTTTAGTCCTGCTTCAGTCCTGCTTTAGTCCTGCTTCAGTTCTGCTTTACACCTGTTTTAGTCTTGCTTCAGTTCTGCTTTAGTCCTGCTTTAGTCCTATCAGTTCTGCTTTAGTCTTACTTTTGTCCTGGTTTATATTCATTTTTCCTTGTGTCTCTTTCAGGCATTTAATGTGATAAATGGCGGCTCTCACGCGGGGAACAAACTGGCCATGCAGGAGTTCATGGTTCTGCCTGTCGGAGCTGAGTCCTTCAAGTAAACCACACTATATAAAAATAAGTGTTTATGTAATCATATACACTGCCTGGCCAAAAAAAAAGTCGCCACCAAATAAAAAGGTCACACAAAGCCTTCTCCAGCACATCCCAAAGATTCTCATTGGGGTTAAGGTCTGTATTCTGTGGTGGCCAATCCATGTGTGAAAATGATGTCTCATGCTCCCTGAACCACACTTTCACAATTTGAGCCCGATGAATCCTGGCATTGTCTTCTTGGAATATGTTTGTGTCATCAGGGAAGAAAAAATCCACTGATGGAATAACCTGGTCATTCAGTATATTCAGGTAGACAGCTGGCCTCATTCTTTGAGCACATACTGTTGCTGAACCTAGACCTGACCAATTGGAGGAGGCTCGTACCTATTTGCTTAGTTAAATTCAGGTAGCGACTTTTTTTTTTTGGCCATGCAGTGTAGTTTCATATTGGTGGTTTTCAGATTCTAGACTGAGATGATGTCATCTTAGTAAATTCACAAATGTTCAATCTGATCAGTTCTTTTAGAGACTTGAACTCACTGTATTGATGTATTGAAATGACACTGGGGGTGTTCTACATGTATTGGCAGAATGTTTAGCAGTTGCCATGAAGACACAATGCACACATTAGAAAATACTGCCTAATAAGTTTTAAGATTGCCTGAAAACTATAGAAAAGATGCAAAATTGATCTAAAAACAACACATTTTTAGGTGTGTATTAAAGTGTATTAAATATTGGTAACCTATAGAATGCTATGATGTCATCTGAAACCCAGCTAAAATAACTTCCCCCTGTCCCCTGTGGTCCCATAGGGAGGCCCTGAGAATAGGTGCGGAACTGTACCACACTCTGAAGGGAGTGATCCAGCAGAAGTATGGACAAGATGCCACTAACGTGGGTGACGAAGGGGGCTTCGCCCCAAACATCCTGGAAAACAGTGAGGGTGAGGAGCAGAGAGCACTTCAGTTTTTCGGAGCATAGACTCTATGGACATAAACTAGACAGCTGGTACTAAACTGGGACCATCCATTGAGACATGATTTAGTCCTGGTTTAGTCCTAGTTTTCTCCTGGTTTACACTGGTAACAAACAAGGTTTCTATGACTGGAAATATAATTAACTACAAACCTTTAATTTTTAAATATGTATACATAATTTTATCATCTGATCATTCTCCTCTGTGTTATGGTGTGCAGCTCTAGAGCTTCTTCAGACAGCTATTGAGAAGGCTGGCTTCACGGATAAGGTTGTGGTGGGGATGGACGTGGCTGCCTCTGAGTTCTACAGAGAGGGAAAATATGACCTGGACTTTAAATCCCCACCTGATTCATCCCGCCACATCTCAGCAGAGGAGCTAGCCGACATCTACCAGGATTTTGTCAATAACTACCCAGGTACAAGCCAAACTCAACTACCAGTACAGATATATGAGCAGCTCTTGAGGTCAAGATATGTCCACTGTACTGTCTGCATCTAATTATAAAATATTTATTGTCTGATACTCAGGAAGTGCACTCTTAGCATTGTAATTGTTTTTAACTTTATTGTGATGCAAAACTGCAAGATGGTCCAGCTGCAGCCATTGTACTAAGTGCAGGTTTGGCAATATTGGCTGTCACAAAATGTGTCAACAAAATGATGATTTTTTACATTCATTTTTTCAATGAGGACAAATTAATAGTATACAATAGTTATATGGCTCAACTGGCTAAGGTTAGGGTTTGGGATCGATAATCAAGTATTAAACCAAACCAAATGTGGAGCTGTTGGATCTCCACTCATGATGGTGCCCCTCATAGGCTGCAGCCAGACCCTTCTCAAAATCCTTCTCAAACTCTGGTCTTTGAGAGATGTGAAAACTGTTTATAAACTCATCATGGTGAATAATCAGGATGCTCAGAATGCATAAGGCAAATAAACCATAGAATGACCTTGTTCCAATACGCTCAGAGTCAAGTCTAGATTTTCCTTCTAACACCATCACATCCAGAGCTCACATAGAACTTTTGTTCTTCTGCAGTGGTTTCTATTGAGGACCCATTCGACCAGGATGACTGGGAGGCCTGGTCCAGACTCACAGCCCGAGTCGGGATCCAGGTGGTGGGAGACGATCTGACAGTGACCAACCCCAAAAGGATTGAGAGGGCTGCAGAGGAGAGGGCCTGCAACTGTCTCCTGCTCAAAGTCAACCAGATCGGGACTGTTACCGAAGCTATACAAGCGTGAGTACAAGAACTAGACCAGGATAGAACCAGGACTAAATCAGGACTTAAACAGGACTAAACCAGGACTGAACCAGGACTAAACCAGATCGGAAGTGTTACTGAAGCTATACAAATGTGATTACAGGGACAAAACTAAGTCTAAAAGAGGACTAGACGAGTACCTGAACCTGGACTAAAACAGAAACAAAGTCTAAATCAGGATTAAACTGAGATCCAAACTGGACCAAATCTGGACAAGTGCACGTTGTAGTTTCAAATTGCTGATAATTTATAAAAACACAAAAAATACATTTGTCTCCTTAATGCAGTTTTGAATAAGATTTGTGGAGTATCAACAGAAGCACCAAAAGAAATGATAGATTTGGTTCTGCATTTGAAAGACACAAGATACAAAGTAGCGACTGTGGTTGGGCCGTCCCAAGTTAGGACGAAGCAGACGAAAACAGGGACTGGCTGATAAGGCAAGGATAAAACATTTGTGGATTTGACTTTTGGAGATTTCTGATGAAAATAGCACAGAATGGGACAGAATACTCCCTCTGTTCCATTTGAGAGAGGGACACATCATTCTGTCTGATGGTATTTATGCCTTGTCTCTGTGCTGTCCTGCATCTCAAATGACAGAATCCCACTCACTCATGGTCCAGCTGACCTTGTTATCTCAGGAAGAAAAATGGCCAATAGGAAGTGGAATGATGAAGGAGCAGGTCATCTGTCTCAGTTGTCAGTTAGTGAGGGAGCTGGCAATCAGAAAGTGGCAGGAGCAGAGGGTTGTAGGAAAACAGAGAGGGCCTGGGCTATTTTTAGAGCCTATCCTTTCGCTGCAGGTTCAGTTTGGAACATACATTAAAATCCTTTCAAATAATCTTGATTCCCCCTTAATAGAGCTTCCTTATTTCCATGTAGATTTGGCCAAACCTCATGGCAAAGCCTAATCTTGTCTGATCTCAGAAGCTAAGCAAGGCTGGGACTGGTTAGTACTTAGAAATATATAATCAAATATATATGTAATTATATATGAAGAAGGATATATGTAATTATATATGAAGGATATATGTTATTATATATAAAGGATATATGTAATTATTTATGGAGAAATATATATGGAATTATATATGAAGAAGGATATATATAATTATATATGGAGAAGCATATATGGAATTATATATGGGGAAATATATGGAGAATTATATATGAAGGATATGCAGAATTATATATGAAGAAGGATCCAAATATTTATATTTTACATTCAAATCCAAAAAGTACCCTTTGCTTTGTTGACAGTGCTGCAAACCCTTGATGAGCTTCATGATGAAGTCTTCTGAAATTATTTTTAATTCATAGCTGTGCCACATCAGACACTAAAAATGCAAATCAGGGCTCAAAGGAAAGGGTGGCAATAAAAAAAAAAACTAAAAAAAACTATCTAAAACAAGTTTAGAGTTATTTTGTTACATTCCACATGTGTCATTCATTCATAGTTATGATGCCTTCATCAAGAATCTACAATGTGAATAATCATGGACATGTGATATATATGTGTGCAGATGTAAGCTGGCTCAGGCCAATGGTTGGGGTGTGATGGTGAGTCATCGCTCTGGAGAGACAGAGGACACCTTTATTGCCGACCTGGTGGTGGGACTCTGTACTGGACAGGTATTATACGTAATAATGGCTTACACTTGTAATGCGCTTTTTCAAAGCCTCTCAAAGCGCTACACTATAGTCATTATTCATTCACTTCCACACTTGGTGATGGTAAGCTACTATTGTAGCCACAGCTGCCCTGGGGCAGACTGACGGAAGCGAGGCTGCCAATCTGCGCCATCGGCCCCTCCGACCACCACCTATCATTCGCACACACACACCACTTTCATACTAGGCAATGTGGGTCTTGCCTAAGGACACAAGAACTTGGTACGAGCGGGACTCGATCCTCCGACCTTTTATATATGTATATATATATATATATATATATATATATATATATATATATATATATATATATATACACACACACTTTTAAATACTGTACTTAAGCTTATACTGCACATTTGAATACAGGAGGACTATACTGTACTGTGAGTTTCATTTTTTTGTTTTTAAGCCTTGCACACAAGGCGGCGTTTTGCCAAACATCCACGTCCATTAATATGTCACTGTATACAGTGTGCATTTGTTTTCATGCCATTTCTTCATAAAAAAAAATACATGGAATTTATTTTTTCCTTATGCATATTTGAGTATTTAAAGGGGGTACTGTGTAAAATTGGTTTTAAATGCCATCCATGCATGTGCAAGTCATTTAGCGATCTTCTCCATGGTGTAGTCAAACCCTCGTTACGGTTAGCTGTAAGATTCTGTTCAATGCTCTGCCCACAAGCCTACCTCTACCATGTTCCCACACAACATTTCTCCATAAATATACAAGAACATGATACAAAACTGTACACAACAACTTGATGCAAAGTGCAGTAGTTTCATTAGCGGGATGCACATTGATTGTGTTGTGATATCACTCTGAAGGGAGAGTGACTAAGGGAGGGGCAACTTAGGGCGTCAAAAACGAAAGTGAAACTGATAAAACATGTTTTGTTCTATTTTCAAGACAATAAAAGGTAACATGGTGATCTAAATATGTTATGTGTTAGCACTTAATACCCCAGAGAAATAACCAATCTTTTTCTCCAGAGGTCAAAACATTGTTCTCCACCTTGTGACATCATTAGGTGGGACTGACCACTGAAGTCTCTCTGTCATATTAACATTTCTGCTTCTCTCGTTTCAGATCAAAACCGGTGCCCCCTGCAGGTCTGAGCGCCTCGCCAAGTACAACCAGCTCATGAGGTCAGACTTTGATTTGACTTGGGTTTTATTATAATTATGGGTTGTTATATAGTTTTATAGTATTGTTTTGTTTCATTTTTTTTCTTAGTAATTTTTGATGGTCTTGTATTACACAAAATTGACTTTTGTGAACTATGAGCTATGTTAGGATGTTGTTACCTCATCAAAAACATACCTGGAGTTGTGTTTTGTTTCATTCACACATGTTTGAGTAACACTTTATTATTAGGCTGTCTATCAAAATGCTTTGTTCCACCTTGTGATGTCATGAAGCAGTAGTTTTTAATTTTCTGGCTACCTTTTTCATATTGTTCAGTAGACATTCCAAGGCTGGAATTATTCAAATGATACTAGTCAAGATGTGTTGAGTTTAAAAACACAGTGGGACACTTTCTGTATTACTACATGACATGTAATTGAACAAATGATAGGTATTTAAGTCTGCATTCTGTTTACACTCCAGGCAAATCTCTAACATCTCCATGGAGACAAGAGCAGAAAAGTACTTTCTGTAGTACTACATAACATCAGAAGGTGCAACGGAGTGTTTTCACTTTGAGGGAAGAACTCAGCCTAAATAAGTAGGGTATCATAATTCATAAAGTTGTGCTGTGTAATTTTTTGTAAGGTTTGCCATCTACTTGTCTCCATGGATATTGTATTGTTTTGCCTGAAATGTTCCACAGTATGGTATTAAGCATATTTATGACCATGGAGAAGAGCAGCTGATGCCACCAGACCAAATTACAGGTCATATCTATGGAGATGCAACCCCGTTCACATTTTTTAGCAATGGAAAAAAAAAAATTGAATAAATGCTAGGTACAGTTGCATACTGTCTGACATCCGGGTATACGGGAATGGGGGCCTGTGACATAATCTCTCATTGATCTACAACTCTATCCTCAGACCCAAAACAAAGAGAACAATAGCAGGGCAATTAAATGTTGCATAGGGTAGTTTCAGCTGAAACTGGAAACAATAGCTGTTTACAGTTTCAGTGTAGTTAGCCCCTCCTTTCAGATAGATACAAGGCAGTGTCCACCAGTAATCTAACCAGAACTGAAGAAGCGGCTTGGATGAGCAGCGAAACACCTTCACAACGATTTGTCCAGTTGACAGATTTAATTTCGTCTTTTACTATAAGTTTGCATTCCGTTCATTCCAGGGAAAACTGCCTGCTGTGTGTTAAACATGTGTGAATGAAACAAAACACAACTCCAGGTATGTTTGTGGCAACATACTGTAAGTGGATTAAAATTGACCAATCACAAAGAGGCAGTGCATTAACGTTGACCAATCAGGAAGAGTCTTACATTTAACCTCATTATCCAGGCCTCATTGTTGTCAGACCTGCAGCAACAAGATTAGAAAGATGCTCTTGGTTTAGATCCTGGGTTAGACCCTGGTGTAGATCCAGGGTTAGTCCTGGTTTAGATCCTGGTTTAGTCCTTGGTTAGATCCTGAGTTAGTCCTGGGTTAGTCCAGGTTTAGAACCTGGATTAGTCTTGGTTTAGATCCAGGGTTAGTCTTGGTTTAGATCCAGGGTTTGTCCTGGTTTAGACCCTGAATTAGTCTTTGGTTAGATCCTGGGTTAGCCCTGGTTTAGTCCTCGTTTAGGCCCTGAGTTGGTCCAGGTGTTGGCCTGATCTACATTCTGGGTCAGTCCCTGGTTTAGAACAAGCATTAGTCCAGGTTTAGTCTTGTTTTACATCTTGGATTAGTCCTGGTTTAGATCCTGGGTTAGACCCTGATTTAGTCATCGGTTAGTCCTGCTTTATTCCTGTTTAGGTCTTGGGTTAGTAGCTGGGTTCGACCCTGGGTTTGTTCTGGTTTTGAACCAGATTTAGTCCTGGGTTAGATCCTGGGTTAGTCTTGGTTTAGTCCTGGTTTAGATCCTGCGTTAGTCCCTGGTTTAGTCCTGACTTAGACTTTGGTTTAGTCCAGATTTAGTCCTGATTTAGATCCTGATTTAGTCCAGGTTAAGATTTGCTACCTGCTTGTCTCCATGGAGATATTATTGCTTTGCCTGGAAGAGTGAGAAGAGGAGGGTCAGAGGATAAGTGTTGTAATCCGATAAGACTTTAACTGGACCTAATCAGAGCACTTAGATTTGAGCTGAACCAGGAACAGTCCTAGTGTATGGATGTGTTGGTCCTGCTCCAGAAGCAAGGCCATTTCATTTGAAGGTGCACTACGCAACTTTTCTGGTGTTGGGGGGTCCAGGGTCCACCACCTGCTTCCATCCATGGAAATATTATTGCTTAGCCTGGAATGTTCCACAGTAAGGCGTACATTCTAGGTGTGTGTGTGTTGTTGTTTTTTTAATTGCTCAAACGTATACTGCCTGGCCAAAAAAAAGTTGCCACCTGGATTTAACTAAGCAAATAGGTACAAACGTCCTCCAGTTGGTCAGGTCTAGGTTAAGCAACAGTACGTGCTCAAAGAATGAGGCCAGCTGACACCCTGAATATACTGAATGACCAGGTTATTCCATCAATGGATTTTTTTTTCTCTGATGGCACGGGCATATTCCAAGATGACAATGTTAGGATTCATCAGGCTCAAATTGTGAAAGTGGTTCAGGAGCATGAGACATAATTTTCACACAGGGACTGGCCACCACAGAGTCCAGACCTTAACCCCATTGACAATCTTTGGGATGTGCTGGAGAAGGCTTTGCGCAGCGGTCAAACTCGACCATCATCAATGCAACATCTTAGTGGAAAAATTAATGCAACACTGGATGGAAATAAATCTTGTGACATTGCAGAAGCTTATTGAAATAATGCCACAGCAAATGTGTGCTGTAATCAAAACTAAAGGCAGCCCAACCAAATATTAGTGTATATTGGAAAGCATGCATTCTTAAAGTGAGCAGAGTCACCTGCCACAGATCTGACCTGTACCTTGGCCTGTTGGCATTACATGCTTATTGCCATGGTGATAGAGGCAGTGGTACATTTCAGGCAATACAGTCTCTACTAGGGCTGGGTGATATGGTCAAAAAATTGAAGCTCTTCACATTTTCATCCTTATCATTTCCTATTATTTACGAAATTATCTTAAATGGCATTTGTATAGATCTCTAATTGTAATTGCATAATACCCCCTCAGGAGTAAACTTGTTTTATAATAATCCTCGATATCACGATTTTACAATTTTTCTAAATCTTGTTTATTAAAAAAACAAAATTAATCAAATTAATTTGATTAATTGCCCATCCCTAGTCTCTACAGAGACAACCAGATTTTTAAGGCTCACCATGTAACTTTTCTGGCCAAGGGTTCACCTTTTGGCACCCAGTGTGGTCAGCAAAGTAGGAATTTCATTGTATAGGGAAATGTGTTTCTTACTGTACATATGACAGTAAAAACTTTGAATCTTGAATCTTGCGCCACCTGCTTGTTGATGAATTATTCCACAGTTGGAATCTTATCGATCTAGCAGCTATTTTAATTAATTCAACAATGCTGTGAAAAACAGGCCTTCTTAAAGTGAGCACGTTCCCGTCACCACATGTCGGGTCCTCCTCTAGAAAAGTTACGTGGTGCACCTTTATGTTTAGATGTTTATAATAAGCCTATTTTAATCTTTATTTTTACTCTGAAATGTATTTGATATGGTTTTAGTTATGCTACTGCTGCTGTTTTGGAGACTGATCTAATCAATTGTGTTTGTAATGCATTGTTAGCTTTATAATATTATACGTTTTTAATATTAGGTTGTGAATATAATATTTGTGTTTTTGCAGGATCGAGGAGGAATTGGGCGACCAGGCTCGATTCGCTGGCCATAACTTTAGGAACCCCAGTGCTCTGTGACACCTTTGCATACACTCGAAAAAACACAACTAACACTAACACTGCAAAAAACACAACAACAACTACAGACACAAGACTGCAAAAAATCTACACGTGGAAAATGGCTCCACAATTGAGTTGTTTGACTAGTTAAGATCTAGTTACAAATATGTCTTCTTTTATCTCCCACCTGACATTTCTTTAGATACTTTTCCACCAAAAATATTCAGTGTTGATCCAAGGCAAACAATTTACATTTTAAAGAGGGGGTAATATGCAAAATTGATTTTTTTAGCTTTCTAACATGTTATAACGTTCTCTCATCAAAAATATGCCTGAAGAGGTTTTTAGATATCATCCATGCATGAAATTTTATGATCTCTCCTGGGACTTATTTAACCGTCCTTATGGTTAGCTGTAAGATTCTGTCCAAGGCTCCGCCCACAAGCCTACATCACCCATGCTCCCACACGACAATTCTCCATAAATATACAAAAACATGTCACAAAACTGCACACAGCAACTTGACAAACCTGACGTGATGTGCAGTAGTTTCATCAGAGGGATTTACGCTGATTGTGTTGTGATAGCACTCTGAAATGGGAGTGGCTTAGTGTGGGGAGCAAAGGGAGGGGAGACTCAAAAACAAGACAAAAAGTGTATACTATCTGTATTTGGGTGAATATAGCATTTTCAAAACAATAAAAAGTAAAATGGTGATCGAAATGTGTAATGTGTTAGCAGTTAATACCTCACGGAAGTAAAATACCCCCTCTTTAAAGTTAAATACCTAGAAATATAACAAATATAAGAAATATGAAATATCAGACACCTAAAAAATTTTCTTAGTACCAATTTCTAATCTCATTGGCAGACCACTTAGCGTAATACATAGACAACTTATCAACAAGCCAAAGGGTTCAAAGTAGATTTAAACACAAGAAACTGATTTTTCTTATTCTTTTGTTTTGTTTGCAGTGTCCAACGTGCAGAAAGACACAAATCACTGACTGAACTGACAAATCACAAGAACGAGCCATGATGAAATATCGCACTAAAATTCATGAAAAAAATAAAATACAAAAAAAGTAACTAAACAAATGAATTATGCACTTGACTCACGCAACAGCCAACCAAAACATCACGACCACCTGTTCACCACAAGTCTGTTCCAAATGTCATAAAGGATCGCGCTGTTATTGTGTGGGGTTTTTCTCATCTGTAATGGTCAGTTCCAATTTGAGGTGGTTTAGTCCTAGTTTAGACCTGGTTTAGTCCTCGTTTAGACCTGGTTTAGTGCTTGTTTAGATGTGGTTTACTTGATGTGGAGGAGTTTTGGCCTTGCTTTGGTCCTGGGTTAGTCCAGGTTTAGTGCTAGTGTAGACTTGGATTCAAAACCTGGACTGTGGAATTTGCATGTTCTCTCTGTGTATCGATGGGCTTCTTCTGGTTTGTTCCATCAAACCAAAAAATGCTAAATAATCCCCCAGGTAGGTACTCCTGACCAGGATGACTGAAGGATGGGCCAAATGCAGGTTTAACTCAGACACACTGAAGGATGGGTCAAATGTAGGTTTGACATCATTGTCTATTTTGTTAGAGAGCAATAACAGACTTCATTGTGTTTCTCTTCACAGTTTCTGAACAGCTGAATGGTTTTTGGGTGGTCGTAATGATTTGGCTCTTGTGCTGTGCTGTGAGTCCTTCTAGAGGCGCAGGAGCTGTATGCACACAGGAAAACCATACGAAAGCCAGACGTGCACTGTTACTGTTAGTTAAACCTGTACAGCTGTAGACCACCAGTGACAAAACTGACAGACAAATAATGTAAAAAAAAAATAAATAAATAAATAAAGGCACGAGATTTAAAATAATAATGATAATATCAAATAGACACTTTTGAAAAACACCAAAAGATGTTTCAGGGATAGAGTGAACACAGCCCAGTCTCCTAGAACAGACATTCAATACTCATATAATGTAATAGGTTATACGCTGCAGCTTGGGGAGTTTTTCATAAAATTTCATTAAGAATTCATGCCTAAAATGTGTTTGTGATTTTTATTTACATGCCCTGGTTTAAACTAGTTTGGACCTGGTTTAGTCCTGCATAACATGGTTTAGAACAAATTGGTCCTGATTTGTTTGGCTGTCTCAAATTAATTATGAAACACTGACCTTTTAAACTTTAAATATGTTAAGAGGATTTACAAGCTAAGGATTAATGTTTGGTCAATATATATATATATTTGTGAGATTTTTTTATTTTTTTTTAAACCAAAGTAAAAATTCACCACATAAAAAAAAAAAAAAAGATTCCCGACTCTTGGTGGTGCTATAAATGTTTATCATTTATGCTGAAGTTTAAAGTACATTTTGGGAGACTGGGCTAATTTATTAATAATAATACATCTATAATATTAATAATAGTAATAATAATAATAATAATAATAATAATAATAATAGCCACACTTTTCCCTGGAGACAAGCCACCCCTCACTTCCTGCGTTCTTCCTGTTTCGCTGCTAACATCACTTTGTGTGTTTTTGTTTACATTTTGTCTGCTTGACGTGTATACCCCACATCGCCCCCTGTTGACCTTGAATGCACATAGATTAGTGTTGAAAAGATCATACAATAATAATAATAATAAGAAGAAGAATAATGTAATGTAATGATGAATAAAATACATGAACTAAAGTTTGTCTTTGAAAATATGTGAAATAAAAGATGGTATTTACAGTTTCAATCACAAAATGGCTTCTGTCTTTTTTAAGCAGTCAGTTGGATCCCATATTTGGCTAAAATAAGCTTTTAACCACATAATGTCTCTAACACATAGAATTGAGTTTGATTTTGGTAGGTTTGAGTGTTATACATGCACTCTGAGGTTGATTCCTTCTTGAGAGTTGAAAACACTTTGCCCCGCACACTGTGCATTCTTTACTTACTTCGTCCTTTGTATATATTTTGATTGCAGTATACTAGCTTTCAGCAGCCATTTTGGTTCAAATGAAAAATAAATTAATTGCTCTTTACCATTATCTCTATTTATCCATATGGGCACCGTGAGCTTGGTTTTGCAGAGCAGCACTTTGTAGTGATGATGTCTAAGGTGATGGACCATAAGGAGCAGTAGAATCTGGGCAAGTGCCACAGTTTCAACAGTCAGTCAGCACACTGTTTCTTTGATCGTATTTACAGACAGAACCATACTTTACTAAATACCTGTTGTAGCCACTTAGAAACTCAGGTAATATTTTTAAACCCTGAGCTGGTTCTGAGCTAGAAAATCCAACATGTCTGCACCTGTGTATGGATAAAGTTTGACTAGTAAAATACTGACACATGCACACATCTTTTATACCCTTACAGTAATATTCAATTCTGTGTTTCTTGCACCACTACTTCAGCTTTGAAAATAGTACATTTGTGTACTGCATTATTCTTATAATTGCATTAACTTAAATCACATGCTGTGTCCAGACAGTCATTTTTTAAGTTACTCTTTAAGTTACTCTTACTTGAGTAGGGGTTTTATCAAATATATTTTTACTCTTATTTTAGTCATTTCTGGGGTACTTTTTTGTAGCCTACGTCCAGAGGTGGGTAGAGTAGCCAAGTCAAGTAAGAGTAACGTTATTTCAAAATAATATTACTCAAGTAAAAGTACAAAGAAGTGGTCCAAGAAATTACTCAAGAGAAAACTTCAAATCTGTCAACTGAACATAAAGTTGAAGATTGAGGGAAGATGTTTCGCTGTTCATCCGAGCATCTTCTTCAGAAGTACTGTTACTTCAATAAAAAATATACTCAAATAGGAGTAAAAGTATGCTAACTGAGTACTACCCACCTCTGCATACTTCTACTTGAATTTTATTTAAGTAAGGTTACTCCATGTTTGGCAGAGTTCCCACGTCTGTGAGGGGTCACGTTTGTCCCTTTCCAGATGTGACTTGTGACATGTTCTGGATGTGGGCTGTTTGAGTCCCAGGGGACACCTGCCCTGAAGCTCAGGGGACACCTGCCCTGAAGCCGCAGAGGGGACTACGCATTCCCGTGAATTTGCGCTGTTTGGGAAAAGATGAGATTTGATCGTAAATCACGTCCACCCGCGCTGAGAGGGACTTCAAAACAAAAGCATCATGAAAAAACGAGCTCTTAAAAAATAAAAAATTAAAATTTAAAAATTTAAAAAACAAACAAAAAAAAACAAAAAACAAACAAAACAAAAACAAAAAAACAACGCGTAAATCATTGGTTCTGAAATGTTCCGCACCAAGCACCACCTAAGAATACAGTCGCCTTAAAACGGGAATATGCCAGAAACAAGGTTACGTCATGGCGTCCTAAACAGGGACAAACAAATGAAGGCAAACATTTGAGCACAGAGCACACCGGACTGCGCTGCGCTCTCTGTCTTTGGAACGCTCTCTCCTGGACTGCACCATGTCTGTGCCGTCTGGCCCGGAGATGTACTCCAAACTCATAGACGAGGACGGACTATACAACAACTTCATCCCGGAGCAGAGCCGCAGAGGTACGGGAAAGAGCGCGCAAGGCTCCGGGCTGCATTTTTGGAACATGGTGTATTTTACTGCAAAGTATAAATGAGCTCTGTATGTTATCCTGAAATAGGATACTGGATTCATTTACTGGATTCATTTTAACATTTTTGAGGGCTTTAAGATGTTTATATACAGGACCATATATATATATATATATATATATATATATATATATATATATATATATATATATATATATATATATATATATATATATATATATATATATATATATATATAAAATAGTTGAGTTGTTTGACTTTTTGAATGACACTTGAATGAGAGATTGTATCCAAACCTTTGACTGGTGGTGAATGTTATTTTAAAACTGCCGTCTGCTTATCTCCATGACCATTCCTTCCACCATTCCTTCTACAAATACATTTTTTTCTTCTACTTGTTAAAGTATGACGTTTAACGGAATTACTTTTATAAGTTTAAAATCACAATATTGAGTGTGAAAATAAAACAACCCAAAAAACATAAAGAAGTTGATATGGCTTAGTTTTGTATTGTTCTATTGAAACTTTTTGTGTCTTCAGTCTCTCCATCTGCGGTTCATCTGTCCTCGTCTCAGGGAGGATCAGGCCTAAGTCCCGGTCCGAGTCCTGGTCTAAGTCCTGGCCGGGGTCCTGGTCTGTACCGAGCCTGTACTCTCGCTCTGGCTGCTCTGTGTGTGGTCCTACTCATCTCTGTCATTGCTGTGTCCACCCACAGTGAGTACTGATACTACTTAGAGACAGACCGATAGGCCCCCGATATACCAGCTGGCCGATATATCAGACCGATATTTGCCCTTTTCAGCTCATCGACTAACGGCCTTAAATCTAAAGCTGGTGTTTTATTTGGGCTGACCAGCTGCTTAGAGAAAATGCATAAAGCTTTACTTAAACACTGCGCAGAGGACACAGTACTAAATGTAACTACACTGCTCTTCTGTCCAGTTTATGTTGAATAGGGCTGTGGATGACTTTGTAGTAAATTAAAATGATGTAATTTGGGGAAAATAATAAAAATATATATTATATATATACATATATATTACATATTGGCCCCAAAATATTGGCAGAACTTATCGACCATTGGCTGATATGGAGTCTAATCAGTATCCGCATCGCTCATGAAAAAACCTGTATCGGTTTATCTCTGCTATTACTACTACTGCTACTGCTACTACTACTACTACTACATCATCTACTACTACAACTAGTAGACCAGGAGGGTGAATTGTGTTGCCAAAAAAAACACTTTTATGCTATGCAATATCAGTTTTAAACTAGTGTTGTCATGACACTACAATTTCAAACTTGATTTTAATACTAAGGAGAAGATTTGATGATAATAAAAATAAAAATAAAAATAAGGAATAGACTCGATACCGATACCACGATGATATTAAAAACACTCTTTGTTTAGACAATAGAATGTAATTTTTAACATTAAATGTTGGTACTTTGTGTTCTATTCCCATGTGTGTTATATGTGTGTAATCCCTCAGTGTCTAGTAGGTTCATAGTGGTCCTTGGGTGTATACTAGTCTGTGTGTCTTATACTTGTGAAACATACAGAGACACATCATTATAATCAGATTCAGGAAAGGCTCATTTCTGCTGTGAATGTGAATTTAGACCTGCTCAAATCTACTTTTTCATAACCTTATTAAGCCTCGTTTCTACTGGTTCACTTTGGAGTGGATCGGTATGGGCTTTAAGTGTCTTCACTGTCTAAAGTGTACTGTACCACCCTGTCTGAGGGGTCCGAAGAGTACCCTGGGGAGTTCCAGCTCCCAAAGGGGGCCAGCCTTAATGTTAGAGATAACACACACTCAAGACTGCAAAAAAAAATAAAATAAAATAAAATAGCAATATCTGAAAGTAATAATATCTCACCAAACGCTGACTTGATCTTGTGATAAACCATCCTGTTTCCAGTGACAGCCACTTTACATGTGGAGCCAATATGTGTCACAAAACAAAGCAATGCAATAGCATTTTCCTGTTTATTTATGCATAGAATTCTTGTATAAAGATCGAAAATCTAATATTTCCGGTGCCTAATGCATAAATAAGGTTCATAACACCCTGTAATGCAGTGGGTTATGAGCCAAACCCACTGCATTACATAAAGAGAGGTTAAAACGCGACATAGAGGCACAGAGCTTACTAAAAATCAGAAACAGAGTAGCGTTTATGTTAGCTTTAGCCATGTCTCAGTGTCACAAACTAAACTTTTGTAACTTGCTGAAATGGGCCTTATGATTAAAAATATAATTCAAATACCTTGATATTATGAATAAAAAAGCATTTGTAAGGTTTGGGTAATGTCAGCGTCTCACATGGAAATACAACCCGTCTGGAGGGAGCCACACCAAACCGACCCGCTCTAAGGCGGCCCCAATGAACCGTGCCAGTGCAAAAGAGGCTATAGAGACACACTGACTGTAGCTAAGGCTCTGAACAGGACTGAAAAGGACAGTTGAGGAGAAGAAGCAGAACTTAAAATGATCACTTAAGGAGATTCGTTAAAAATACTTCCTTTCAGAAATGTCTTATTTGACAGATTCAGCTTTTACTGATGGCGTTTCAGTATCAGATCCTCCTTTGTTACATAAACCAGGATCTGACTCAATGATAAACTTCTTCTATGAAATGTCAAATTTGGGAAAAATAATGAGTCCTGGTGAAACTAGTGTGAGTGCTGAAGTGTGGAAAGTAATCCAAGCACATAAAACTCTGGCAGGGTAATATGGCGTACATTTTCACCATGATACAAAAGAGACAGTTTGCGTAAACGATGTACTGGACAATAAAAAATACAAAATACTCAAGAGTGGCATCTATAATATTTGTAGTAATACTACTACTACAAAACAGGGAACAACTGCTCATACATATGAACTATTTGTGTGTTTTTCAGCTCAGAAGAACCAGGCGAGCGTAGGAGATCCAATCCCTGAGACTGAGAAACACAAACAGGAGCTAAACGTTTCTGAGCTCCTGTCTACCATCAACAGGCTTAAGGAGGAGAATCAGCAGCTGTGGGCCCAGATCAACAGCTCCAAAGGTACAGAGACACAAAGAGACAGTCTCCACACTATTACCAGAATCACATTTCACAACATGTTTGTACAGATCGAAACTGCAGGGATAGCAGTTTTTATGCACAGTAAGACAGGAGGTTTTCTTTGGTAAATTGTGGTACTCAGTGATGGTACACAAAAACTGCCATTGTGATTTGCTAATCATCATCCATTCAAATTTTGATTTTGATTTGTTTATGATTAATATTGCATCTTTACTACAGTGCCTCCAAAGGTAGAAAGCAGGAGGACCAGGCTCTTGCAGGTGTTCAGCTCTCCTCAGCTGCTCTCTAGTGCCCCCCATTTCTTCCAAGGACTCCTGCTGGTCTCCAGCCCACCTCTTCTCCTCTTCTCTGCCTTGTAGATTTTCTTGTCTATCCCTTATGAAGTCTCATGCTACAATCAATATTCTGTTCCAACCTCACTGCTGTACAACTGTATATAGAAATGTAAATATGTTATAAGGGCACTATATATATATTTTTTATATTTTTATAACATAAGTTTATTTTATTTTCCCTGGGGGTTTAGCTGGTAAAGACTTACAGTACTTACTTTCTATTTTTCTGCCGGTAAGCTGCATGTCTATAATGACAAGGAATCTCCTATTGGGGATGAATAAAAGTAATTCTGATTCTGATTTCCTTCCCTTCTCTTCACCTCGTGCAGCTGTTCAGCCCTCTCCTCCTCTCCACTGCCCTGTCCACCCCCTGACTGTGTCTGTTTCCTCTCCTGGTCCTTGCAGCCTTCATCTCCAGTGCCCAAAAGACTATATAACCATTATGTTTCTTTTGTCATCTCTTGCAGCTGTCCATCCCCACCCTCCTCTCCTCTGCCCTGTCCGTTCTCTAACCCTCATGTATGTTCTCTTACAGCTGTTCAGCCCTCCTCTCTAATATTTTTCGGGGTCTACATTTATTTGAACTTTTGATTATTTTTCTTCTCTTTGGTAAGATTTGAGTTGTAAAGAGTTGAATTATGGACTTCTATGGCTCATTACATGTTTCATTTATGTATCACAGCTCAAATTCATTAACAATACTGTACAGATTAAATTGTTTTTAGTTTAAATCCTGCTTTAGAGTTACCGTATCAATTGCATAATGATATGCAATATTATTGTTTATCGTCTATACAATATATTTATCGTCAGCAATATATCATACTTCAGCACGCATCATCACACGCGCCCCTTCTATCAACCACATCACACCCATCCTACAGCAACTTCACTGGCTCCCCATCTCACACCGCATCCAATATAAAATCCTGCTCCACACATTCAAAGCCATCCATAACCTTGCACCTCCATACCTCTCAGACCTCCTCCATATTGCCACACCCCCTCGCTCTCTCCGCTCCTCTTCCTCTCTCCATCTCTCTGTTCCCTCAGCCTGGCTTGTCACCATGGGGAGCAGGGCCTTCAGCCGCTCTGCTCCCCAGCTCTGGAACTCTCTCCCCCCTGACCTCCGCAATACTGACACACTCTCACACTTCAAATCCAAACTCAAAACTCACTTGTTCAGACTGGCATATTCTTTATAATCCACAACTACACTGTCCTTTTCAATGTTTGTTTTTATCTGAATGCTTTTAACTGTATGTTCATAAATGTTGATTTTAACTGTCTGTAAATTGTATATTATATTGTATTGTAAGGTGACCTTGAGTGCCCAGAAAGGCGCCCTATAAATAAAATGTATTATTATTATTATTCATCATGACAGAGCTAGTGACCTGTCCACTCTCTAATCCTCATGTATGTTTCTTGTCCTGTTCCTTGTAGCTGTTCAGCCCACCTCTCCTCCTTTCCAGTGCCCTACAGACTGGTTGCTCTTCGGAGGCAGTTGTTACCGCGTCTTCAGAGAGACGCGGAGCTGGGGTGCTGCTCAGTCCTTCTGTGAAAGTCAAGCGGCGCACCTTGCCATCATCCTCACTGCGGAGGAGCAGGTAACAGCACTGCAGAGTAAAGCTGTTGAAACCAGATTTGAAACTGTTGAAACCATTCATAAATATATGTGCCATTGTGTTGGGGCAGAGACTAGTCCTAGTTTAGGGATATTTTACATCTGGTCTAGTCCTGGTAGTATTAAAAATTATAAAAATATAATATTGGTTTTATATTTCAATCACTCTATCAATATAATTAGATTTTTCACTGAGGAGTGATTTATGCACATGGTCTGGTTAAGGAAGGTCAGGCACATTCTATTTACACCATGCTATAGGTAGTAAAAACAATCGGCATGGTCAATGGGTTTGATCAGTGGCACTGTTTGAAGAATGGGTCAAATGCATAGAATGAATTTCCCATACGAGGGATCGGTAAGGTATAGGTAACCTCTCCTCTGTCTCCCTCTTCTCAGACATTTCTATGGAACCTTCTTCCTCGTGGGCACTGGAACTCCTTCTGGTTTGGGATCACAGATTCTCACACAGAGGACGTTTGGAAGTGGGTGGATGGGACTCTGCTGGTTGGAGGGTGAGTGCTACAGAGGCTATTAACCTCATTACAGACATTTATAAATTGACATCACCCATGCTGTTTAGGAGATATAAAACATTCTTGCAAACAAAATGAAAACATATTTTCCTACACTTACTGGGCTTGCCTCTCCACAGATCTGACCTGTAACTTTGCCAAGTGTTGTTACCTGGTGTTGTCTCCAAATGTTCAGTGTAATCTTATGTAATCTAATGATATTCCTTCTCTTTTGTGTTTCATTTTGCAGTTCATTCACTTTATGTTTCTTACCTGACCCAAGACATTCCAACATTTTGGATGGATTTACATAATGTAATTGTCTGAATATTTGCATCAACACTGTGTTAAAAAAAATCACCCCTGTACAATTACTGTACAATATGTGGTAAGGCACTGTACCTGATTTTAAGTTATTCCAAAGTTATTCCTCTCTGACCTTATACATTCAGAGCATCCTAATTATTCGCCGCAATGAGGTTACAAGCTCTTTTCACAACTTTCAGAAACAAGAGCAGTGACGGTAAAGGTAGTGACAATTGGCATGCTTGCAGTGCTCCTCCTGATTCTTGGACTATAATGTGCTTTATAATTAGATGCAGTACACAGTGGACGTATTTGGACCTGCTGCTTAAACAATATCTCTGGCGGCATAAATACATGGGAAAACTCTGCGACAGGGCCTTTAACATTAGACGAGTGAATGAAATGAGACTGGGCCAGGTCCAGAGTTTGCTCTGTTTCTCTGTTTGTTTTGGTCATTAACTTCGACCTTTGAACAGTTTCAGTACAAGGACGTGTAAACCACATGATGTTTATTCTGTGAATCCAAAACAGTGATTTGAAATGAATCACGCATATGATATTTTTCCAGCTTCTGCTTTTAACACATTTTTGTTCAGATGCAGCAGATTCAGACTCTTCCTCTTTTGTCCATTCATTATTTCTCTTCCTCTTTTCATTGGATCTTTTTCTCAGATTTTAGTCAGAAATGTTATCCCACTGATATTTTAAACTTAAGTAGATAAAAAAAAAAAAAACAATAAATCCACTTTTTGCTACTAAAATGTCTATATAGTGTTTTAACCATCAGACTTATGACAAGTCACACTTAGGACCCTAAGGACATAGATATCCACTTACAAAAACAGGTGTAAAGTCATCATAGATTAGTATGTTTTCTAAATTGCTTCTAAAATTGAGATATGGTCCATAAAACTGATGCCAGGTTATAATCAGGAACATTTTATGGGTCTCGAAAGCTCATTTTTAGTTTTACAATCAGTTCTGAGGCGTCCTTCCTGTGATGTTCATAGAGGTAATAACTTACCTAGCAACCATAATGACAGGAGCCAAAACTTGTCTAAATCACTCAATAGTTATGATTAGGCTAATAAAATCAATGACAACACATATATTTTGGTTTAAAAAGGTTTAAACTGTCAGAAATATGCTTTCCTTGTGAAAATAACTTGTCTATTGGGGTTTTGGATGGAGTTTTCTGTGTTGATGACAGAAGCAGAGGTTTTACAACTCAGAGCTATTTACTTACTTTTGCTTTCTGCTCAATTTTTTTTCACAAACTGCCGCTAACAAAAGAATTCTTTCTATGAATGCTGTCAAAACTCTAAACAACGAATTAATGCGCTACAAGCATGGATATTATTATTACTACAAGCAGGATGCTCCCTGTGACTTCCAGGGGTAAGCAGCAAACAGTTACTCTCAGAAGAGAGTGAAAAAACTGCTACTTTGAACTTAAACCTGAGTGATATGGTGTCTTTTCCAAAACTCTGTAAAGACAAGAATGCCAAGCCAACACAACAAATATTAAAGACAAACATATTATTGATACTGTCCCAGACAGATGTTAACATACAAACAGAAAATTGGCAAAAGAGCGGCGGCAGACAAGCGATTTGTGCTAAAATTCAAGGTCAGAGATACACTGCTGTTGGGCGATATTGCTATCAGAGATGTGAGCCACAGAGGGATGCAAACCTGCTCCTATCTCATTTACACTGTTTGAGATCACAAAACTCCTACCAAAAGTTTTGCCAAAACACCAAGAAGCTAAACAGCTGATTGTGCACGTGGGTGCAGTTGACACCAGAATGGAACAAACTGAAATCTTGAAAAGGGATTTCATTAAATTATTTGAGGAACTTGATAAAGTGGAGGTTAAGACATTCATTAGTGGACCTCTTCCCAGCATAGACAGAAGAAAGATGAACAAATTTACCCGGCTGTTTCAGCTGAACACATGTCTGTTCAACGTTTGTGCAAGGGGTTCAGCAGCCCCACCACCTTCCCAAGTGAAGGATTCATCTCATCCCTCACCCAAACTCCCCCCTGCTCCACCTCCTCGGCCCACACCTGGTCCCTTACCAAAATTCCCCCCTGCTCGCCCTTCCCTGCCTTCCCCGAGCTGTTATCACCAAGAGCTAGGACACACAGGGCCTCTACTCTCTCAGGACATACAGTCTTGATAAAGATAATATCATGCTGAGGCCCTGTGATGGAGCTATATCTACATTTACACCACGTAGACTGATCAACAGAAGGACAGTTAGACTGACTGAGAAATTTAGTTCACATTCCCTGTAAGAAGATAACATCCATTTATCGATGATTTTACTGATTTTACCATTTATAAAATAATAATGGCTTACACTTGTAATTGTCAAACTTGTGTAACTTGTCAAAGCCTCTCAAAGCTCTACACTACAGTCATTATTCATTTACTCCCGCTACTATTGTAGCCACAGCTGCCCTGGGGCAGACTGATGGAAGTGAGACTGCCAATCTGCGCCAGCGGCCCCTCGGACCACCACCAATCATTCACTGAGCAGGACTCGATTCTCCGACCTTCGGGTTGGGGGACCAACACTCTAACCACTGAGCCACTGTCGCCATACAAGAATAAATTAATAAGGCAAAGCAAGGCAAGTTTATTTGTATAGCACAGTTTGTACACAAGGTAATTCAAAGTGCTTTACAGAATAAGAAAGACATTAAAATCACACAAATCAAAACATAAATAATTACAAATAATCATCATAAAATTACCATTAAAAGAGAAAAGTGCAGAATAAAAACCTTTCAGTCATATGCACAGCTAAACAGAACTGGTTTGAGCCTGGATTTAAAGATTGTCAAAGTAGAGGCCTGTCTAAGTATTTTGAGATTAAGAAAAAAATAATATTATTGTTCAATTTTGGACAAAAAACAAAAATGGCATTAAAAACACTTTTGTTGTTTTAAATAAATTAATAAAAAAGGGCAAACGGAATGCCAATTTTCCTACTCACATTCTGACAAATGACGGATGTTTTCTCAGTCAACCTAAGGAAATAGCTAATTAATTTAAGAATTATTTTAGTAATATTGGTTCTAAATTGGCAAAAGATATTCCGGAATCTAATCATGAGAATAATCAGTAGAATACCTAAGGAGGATAAAACAATATTCCTACAAGGAACAGATGAGATGGAAATATGTACCAGAGTCAAACAAAGCAAGAACAGAAATTCAACAGATTGGAATGGACTAGACATGTGTGCTGAAAGAAACCATTGACTACATAGTTAATCCAATCACCTGTATTTTTAATTTATCTTTGCAGTTGGGTGTATTCCCTGAAGGGATGAAGACGGCAAAGGCTATCCCTATTTAGAAGTCCGTTAATCAACATGATCTCACAAATTAGAGACCTATGTCTCTATTGTCTCATTTTGAAAAAAAAATTAGAGAAATAATTCCATAAAAGATTATACAATTACTTCAAAAGAAATAATATACTTTGTGAACAGTAATATGGCTTTAGATCAAATAGAACCACTACTTTGGCTTTAATAGATCTAGTCGAAAATATATATGATACAATAGACAATAAACGATACGCAATTGGAGTGTTTCTAGATTGAACTAAAGCTTTTGATACAGTCAGTCACAACCTACTACTCAGGAAATTGCACAGATATGGAATCACGGGTGTGGCTTTCTGTTGGATCAAAAGTTATATAGAAAATAGATCACAATATTTTCACGTAAATGGAGTTGATTCAGAGCTCCAAACAGTGACTTGTGGTCCCCCGGTCAGTGTTGAGCCCTTTGCTCTTTATTTTGTATAATAATGATGTTTGGTTTCAAAAGTTTTACACCTTATATTATTTGCAGATAATACAAATATAATACATTGTGGTAATAATTTAGAAACAGTAATTGAGGAGGTAGAAAAAGACCTAAAGTTGCTGAAAAGCTGGTTTGACTCAAATAAATTAACTTTAAATCTAAAGAAAACTAAATTCATAGTATTTACAAATCGCCAAACAAATGTGAGCAGGAATTTAATTATTCATAATACATTGATAGATCAAATAAATCAAATACAGTTTTTAGGCATAATAATCCAAAATAAGATAAGTTGGAAAAGTCACATACAATATATAAAGACAAAATGAAAAAACATTGTTCATTTTGTACAGTTCATTGATACTTCCAAACATGATTTACGGCGTGGAAGTGTGGGGCAACACATACCAAACAAACACCATTCATATTACTACTGTCCAATAATGAGCAATGCAAATCATGAATAAAGCCCCTTGCAGGGCTCATACTAATGAATTTTTTTATCCAAAAAAATACAATGAAATTCAAGGACCTGGTAGACTGTAGAACCGCACAATTTATAAAATTAAGAATAAACAATTACCATTTCATATTGAAGATCTCTTTTAAAATTGGGATAGTGTTTATATTCGAGGGCATTAGGTATTTCAAAAACCAAGGGTTAGCATGTCAGCGAGCCCACCCACAACAGAGGGCACACTCTGGACCTGCTCATTAGAAAAGGAGTAAGTATTTCAAATGTCAGTATGGTGGATGTTGCTCTGTCTGATCATTTCAGTGTCTTCTTTGACCTGTTTGTTATTCCCAAACCAGCAGCTGCAGTTGTTCGAAGGAGACACATAAATGATAACACAGGTGCACTGATGATGGAAATGATACACTTGATACACAAATGCCTCATGTTCTAATGTTGATGATTTGTTGAACTCTGTGACTTTGAGTGTTTTGAATGTTCTGGACATCATTGCCCCGATGAAGGTTAAAATGGTTAAAAATAAGCAGAAGGCGAGATGGAGGAATGATGACTCGGTCAGGGCACAGAAAACAGAGTGACCGGAGGGCCAAGCAGGAGTGGAGTCAAAGCTCCAGGTTCATTATGAGATTTACAGAGAAAAGATGCACCTGTACAACCACACTTTATGTAGAACAAGGAAGATTTATTTTTTGGACATTATTGGAAGTTGCAGTAATAACTCTATAACAGGTTAACAAACCCTCCGCTGCCATTAGAACTAATTTCCACATCTAAGTGCAATGAGTTTGCAGTATTCTTTAATGACAAGGTTGAGAGCATTAAAAATGCCATCAATTTCACAGCACAAATGACACCCCTGCAGCCACTTAGACACTTAGAGCTGACTTACTTTGCACCTGTAACTGACAAAACTGTCCAAGAGATGGTCACCATTCTGAGTTCATCTACATGCTGCCTCGATGTGTTACTGTTACAACCCAGCTCGTTTGGGACAGGGAAGTAACAAAAAGAAAACTAAGATGGATAAACGGTAAAATAAGAAGTAGTTTAATTAACAGGAAAGTAAGGGTAAACTAAACAAAAGGGAACTAAACATGTATAAACAAAGGTTCCTTGCAAGGATTTAAACCAAAAAACAAAGGTAAAGTAACTAAACATGAATTTTACAATAACAAAATCTTACAAACAGACAAACACAGTCAGTACTGACAATCAAAGAGTCTCATAAATCAAGGCCACTACCCCTGTAGTGACTGAACTGAAGAGACACACACACAAAGGCACACTGGCCACTCCACGGATCCAGCAGCCATGTTTAAAGGGGAAAAACAGGAAGACTTAGGAACACACAAACAAACACAAACAATAAAAAGGACTTAAGGCCCAGGGCCGTAACAGTTACCCACTAAATTTTTAAAGTCTGTGCTCCACAGTTTGCTGTCTGTCACCACTCGTTTGCATACTTAACATGTCACTTCAATCTGGAACATTCCCAAGAGCTGTGAAAAGTGAGGTTTTCAAGCCTCTCCTAAAGAAGAGCAGTCTTGATGCCACAATATTGAACAATTACCTACCAGTCTCAAATCTACCGTTTTTAGGCAAAGTCCTCGAAAAAGTTGTTTACCAACAGCTTCTTAACTTTCTCCAGATGAACAACTCCTTCGATGTTTTCCAGTCAGGTTTTAGACCCCACCACAGCACTGAGACTGCTCTTATCAAGGTGACAAATGACGTCCACCTGAACACTTATGCAGGCAAAGACTAGAGGCAAAGACAACTGTGCGGACATCTCTGGTACAGCACTAAACTGGTTGAAGTCCTGTCTAGAAAACAGGGAGTACCTTTTTGAAATTAGAAAATATATCTCAGATAAAATGTCCCTGACCTGTGGGGTGCTCCAGGGGTCAATCCTGGCACCCCTGCTGTTAAATCTCTATATGCTGCCATTAGGCCAGTTAATACACAATAATGTGTCTTACCACAACTCTGCAGATGACACTCAGATCTATGTCTCACTGGCAGCCGGTGAATATGGACCAGTGGATTCACTCTGCCACTGCATCCAACAGATCAGTGTGTGGATGCAAAACAACTTTCTCCAGCTAAACTCAGACAAGACTGAAGTCATCATCTTTGGCCACAGAAACATAGAGAAAGTGTCAGCAGTCACCTCCCGTCTCTCTCTCTCTAAAACCTTCAAATCAGACTAGAAATCTAGGGGTAATAATGGACTCAGACTTCAACTTTAACAGCCACATCAAATCAATAATATCTGCTGCTTTTTACCATCTAAAAACATTGCAAAAATCAAAGGCATACTGCCAAAACCAGACTTGGAGAGACTTATCCATGCATTTGTCTCAGGTAGGTTAGATTTACTGTAATGGCCTACTCACTGGCCTCTCCAAACGAGTGTTAAGACAGCTGCAGTACATCCAGAGCACTGCTGCTCGGGTCCTGACTAGAATCAGGAAGTACGAGCACATGCGTCCTGTGCTCAGGTCTCTGCACTGGCTCCTGTGGCTCAGGAGACTTTAAAGCAGCTCTGCTTGTGTACAAGTCTCTCTGTGGACCAGCACCAAAGTACATGTTAGTGCCATATGAACCATCTCACACTTTGAGGACTTCAGGGACCGGTCTCCTGCTGGTGCTCAGAGTCAGGACTAAACATAGAGAATCAGCATTTAAGATTTATGCAGCTAAAACCTGGAACAATCTTCCTGATGTGAGACACGCCTCCACTTTGACAATCTTTAAATCCAGGCTCAAAACTGTTCTGTTTAGCTGTGCATATGACTGAAAGGTTTTTATTCTGCACTTTTCTCCTTTAATATTAAACTTATGATGAGTGTTTGTGATTAGTTATGTTTCGATTTGTTGTATTGTGATTTTAATGTGTTTTTTATTCTGTAAAGCTGTAAAGCTGAACTGTACTATACAGATAAACTTGCCTTGCCTTTACTGCAGCTTAAATTGTGGTATGTATTTAGTACAGGTACTATCCCATCAAACCAAGAATTATGCATTATGCAGAATTATGCGTATGCACTTTGAGTATTTTTCATATTATATTTTGTATTATTAAACGTCTTCCCCTGCTGTTATCTCTGGTGCAGGTTCTGGGAGGAGGGAGAGCCCAATAACCACATAGACGAGGACTGTGGATACATTGTGAAGACTCGGGTTCTGAGCAGAGTGGCGATTCGCAGCTGGTACGATGCCCCATGTACCATGAGTCTGCCTTTTATCTGTGAGAAGGAGGGGCCAGGAGCAACCACCAAGAGGCCAAATTAGAACGCAACACAGACTGCAGAACCACCCAAACGAACCACTGACCAATCCCTCCATCTGTGAGAAGAAGGGCCCAGGAGCAACCATCAAGAGTTCAAGCTAACTAAACCAGCCACCTAAACCAGAGCACCACCTAAATCTGAGCACCACCTAAACCAGAGCGCCACCTAAATCAGAGCACCACCTAAACCAGAGCACCACCAAAAGTGAACCACCGACCAAGCCCTCGGTGAGAAGAAGGGCCCAGGAGCGACCATCAAGAGTTCAAGCTAACTAAACCAACCACCTAAACCAGAGCACCATCCAAAGTGAACCAGAGACCCCGCCTTCACATTGTGTGAGAGAGAAAAAAAATTTTTTATATACATTTTATCAGGTCCACCATCCTTTTTCTTCTGCTTTATCTGGGGCCGGGTCACGGAGGCAGCAGTTTCAGCAGGGAGGCCCAGACTTCCCTCTCCACACCTCCAGCTCTTTAAGGAGGATCCCGAGGCGTTCCCAGGCCATACCCAAGCCACTTCAGATGGCAGTGGCTCTATTTCGAGCTCCTCCCGTGTGACTGAGGTCCTCACCCTATCTCTAAGGGAGCGCCCAGCGACCCTGCGGAGGAAACTAATTTCGGCCACTTGCATGCGTGATCTTGTCCTTTCGGTCATTACACAAAGCTCATGACCATAGGGGCAGGGAACGTAGATTGACAGAGAGTAAATCGAGAGCTTTGCCTTTCGACTCAGCTCCTTCTTTACCACAACAGACCATTACAGCAACCACATCACTGCGGAGGCTGCACCGATCCGCCTGCCAATCTCTCGCTCCATCTTTCTCTCACTCGTGAACAAGACCAGATACTTGAACTCCTTCACTTGAAGCAAGGAATCACCACCCACATAGAGAGGGCGCCACCTTTATCCGGTCGAGAACCATGGCCTCGGATCAGTTTGCATTGCCGACATTATCAGGTGAAATCTCAATATTTGTTGAGTATTTTTGTAAGAATTTTTCCTTTTTTTTTTATAAATCAATCCAATGTTTAGGTCAACAACAAAGTGATTTTTATGTGGAATATATATAACACCGTACTGCTGTGTGTAATTTTTGTTTGTATCAAAAATAATTGTAAATAATAAATCAGATTTTCTATTTTTAAATGTGACATGTTTTAATCTAATAAAAAAGTATCTCATCTGTCTCAGGACGTTGTGGGTTAGACTCCTGATCTGTCTGAGTGGAGTTGCATGTTCTGCCTGTGGTACTGTGGCTACCCTTATCATACGACATGTAATAGATATTGTTTCCAGCAGAGGGCACTCAAAGCTAAGACATTGTTCTATTCCTTGTGCAATTCCTCATTTTATTAAAATATAAAATAATTAGTAATAACACAACACATTTTTTGGTTAAATGCAGAATTCTATGTTTATTATAAATTTTCAGTTCAATGTGGTCTGTTTTTTTTTTTTTTTTTTACAGAGGAACTGCTCAAATGTCAAACGCCCCTAAGTCTTTCACGTTTTCACAGATTCTTAAAAACAAAATTATGTCATTAGTAAATTAAATCATAAAAGACACTGTACAAGCTCTAGGCCAGCTCCAGCTATCAAAAATACTCCTTAAAATGTACAGAATTTCTACATACAGTTAAGTGCCATAAGACCATCAAAATCTATGTATTTTTCAAAAACTAATCATGATTTTTGAAGTTTAGATGGAAATTCTGCTCATTTGTGCTATCATTTTCACACATTTAATTAACCTCTGAGCAGTGAGTGTTATTTACATGCAATTGGAT